>NC_088857.1:47968940-48277979 GCF_963853765.1 Magallana gigas | reverse complement strand
AAAAACTTAGTACTCATCTGTACAAAAGCAATACGAGGCGACACTCCAATTACAGATAATCGCTCACCACGTGCCCTAGCGAACGAGTATGTAACTCACATTTCGAAATCTTTCAAAGTAATTGACAATTTCACAGTTCAAAAATTTAAGATTTATTATTTTCAGAAATATAGCATGGGTCACTTAGAAATCGATTTAAACTGTTTGGGTATTTGTCGCGCATGGCATTATGCATTATTTACTTTATTTGACATTCATTTCCCAGTTCGCGATCACAACATTATTGAGCTGCTTCAGCCGAACCAAAATAGGAATCGTAGCATGGTTTGTTTTGCGTTCATTGTCAATATCTATATATTTAAAGAGGCAAATGATTAACCTGTCCTTATTTCGTTGCAGATATTGAAGAACACAAGGATGGCGGTAATGAGGGATTATCTAATCACGCCGATTATGATCTGTAACTCTCGGAGGAAAGTCTCGCGCTTCCTCTTTGGGACATGTCAAGGAAGGGTATTTTTGGCCATTTTAGCCATCGTCGGATTAACGTACATAAATATGCTGATATACATGCCCGTCTTCCAAGTTTTTCGAAACAGAAATGTTCACGCTCCGTGTCTTATTCCGGTGTTTGACATTTATGACAAATCAATTAGCGACCAGTTCTGGTCTCAGCAACCATTGCCATGTGAGGGTTGGTTGAATATATTTTATGTGACGTCATCCGGGAAACTGACGTTAAACAATTCTGCCGTTGGACTCTCGGGATTACACGATATTCAGTGCCATTATAGATATATTCATAGAAAGTCGGAGACAGAGTTTGTGTTTTCTGAAAAACATTTATACACGAAACCTACATACCTCGATGGAGATTTCGTTCATGTCGAATGTTTCAACAATCAAAAGAACCGCGTCTACAATAATCTGCATTTCAATATAGATGCAAAACCCATTTTAAAATCAAAGAAATTAGTCAACGAATCCCTGGACAGGCTAAGTGTGATCGCATTTGGTTTAGACTCTGTTTCCCGACTCATTGCCGAAAGGAAACTACCCAAAACCATGAAATATCTTCGTCAGAATTTAGGTGCCTACGTTTTCACCGGACACACACGTTTGGGTGATAGCTCCTTTCCCAATCTGAACCCTCTACTGACCGGGTTGATTTCAGACAATACTTCACCAGTGCCACCTGTTCACAAATTGCCTTTCATTTTCAAGAATTTTTCTGAACATGGTGCAGTCAACGTTTTTGTTGAAGATTGGTACAAAGTGGCCACATTTAAGGGATTTACTGATCAACCCTCTATGCATTACTCGCAGCCATTAGTTCAAGCGATGGATCAGGTTCGACCGTCTTACTTAGCTTTGGACAAAAGTTTCCAATTTCTACAGAGTCATAATATACCACTTCGGAAAGTTTCTGCGCTGTGTTTTGGAAATGAAAAGAGGTATAAAATCCTTATGAACTATTACAAGAAATTTATTGAGACCTATGGAAACACGAGAAAATTCGCATTTTCATGGATTAACGAGTTAGCCCATGATTTTTTCAACATGGTGGAACTGGCTGACGGTGACATTCGTGACCTGTTTAAGTGGCTTAAAGAATCCGGAAAGTTAGACAATGCAGTGCTTTTGTTTTTTAGTGACCATGGTCCCAGATACAGTGAAATTCAAAATACGGATATCGGCAGGGTTTCTAACCTTTTACCTTTGATGTCAATTGCATTACCGAAACGTTTGACTGAAAAATACCCACATATTGCCAAGAATATGAAAATTAACACAGAGCGACTAACAACCAACCATGATGTGTTTCTGATGTTAAAAGACATTCTCTATGCAAACTACGAGAAACAACCTGTAGTTACACCTAACGAAGACGGTATGATTCCGCATGAGATTAGTTTGTTTAGAGAGATTCCTTCTTCTCGAAGTTGTGCGGAGGCGCGGATATCAGACGTCTTCTGTCCATGTTATTCCTCCGTCAGAGTTCCGACCTCCGACGAAAGAATTCAGACTGCGGCGCGTTTTGTTGTCAATAAAATTAACGACATTCTGAAGGAAGTGCGATCGAAGTGTGCCAAAGTGGAATACAAATCCATTCGGCACGCCTCGCTCATATTCCCCGATATGCAGAGGGATTTATCCCAAGAGCGTGCTTTTTCATTACGGGGATACTTTTGGAAAGTGGAAAGCGCGACCCGCTTTCTCATCAGCTTACACACAGAACCCGGCAACGCGTTATTTGAAGCAAGGATTGATTACAGAGCCGCTAACGACATTAAAATATTAGGGACCATATTGCGAACAAACGCTTACGGCAACCAGTCTTCTTGTATTGACCACGGCGATAGGTTACGGCGGTTATATTGCTATTGTGTCTAATCATCATCCATACTCAACAGCCTGGCCATAAGTAAACACGTCAAGAGGGAATCGGGCCGGGAAACTGCACGGATCAGTTTCTGTTTCACTGGTTTAATAGTTATTCAGTCGTGGAAATTATTCAGAGAAAGATCGATCCGATTCAGTGATGAATTCCCTGGCCTGGAGAGATGAATAATCCTATTACATAGATCATAACAAAAAATACAGTAATGGATGAGCTGAAGTAGATATGGAATAATCAAACCAGTGTATTCGGTCTATCCCAAGATCCCAGAAAATGAACTGTCTGTGATATATCCACACGTGGCGTGCACACACACACACTTTTGAGTATTACACCTTTAAGGTTTTGAATACAATGTCATATGAGAGCATGTAATGGGAAAAAAGAATGATCAAATGATCGAATTTTACATTATATCTAAAATTTTGTTTAGTTGAATACAGGTTCTATATGAATTGCATTGATGTCAATTTTATATGAAACAAAAATCCATTGTAAGTTTATACATTTTCCCACATTTTGTTTATCACTAGTCAACATTAATGTGGTCTCAGTGGAATACGTACCTAATGATCTGTATTGATGAAGTTTTAGAGATCTGTTTATTGAACTATAGTGTAATGCAATGCATATTGTCCTGCTTTATTTACATTGAATAAGTTCATTCACTCGTTATGCTGTTGCATGCAAAATTATGTTTTCCTCTTCACATGTTGGATGCTACTTTTCACAGTTGTCGCTTTCATGCACGTTCGTGAATTTATTTTTGGGGTTTCATGGTTCATGGTTCATATTATTTACGTTTTCATGCTTTTTGTTTGTAAAATACGTATAATTATGTATTTATTTACATCTTTTACAAGTTTGTAGTTTTGTATTTTTTTCCTTTCAATGCAACCAGAGACCGGTATACTTGATATTCTTTGCCTATCGTGTACAGGGTAATCGTATGATCCCCACAAGCAATGCAATTTTTTTCTGTGTCCTAAGAACCGTATACATGTATATTCTAAAGTGTCGACGCTTGAGAGTCGTTTACCCCCTCTCTATGCAATATTTAAAAAACTGCTTATTTGAGTGTGTTTGGATCTACAAAAGTTTGAACATTCTTCAACACGCTGTGTTTATTTACCCTTAATCCATCAATAGGGTCCAAATGACCTGTATCGCCAGACTAACCTTAATCTATTCAAGATGTCCAAACACATTCTCCCACAACTTTTGATAGTCTATGAAATGATCACATGACCTTCATTGTCGACAATCATCATATGAGTTTAATTGGGTCAGAAACCGTCCTAATATATATCCTTTCACTTTTAATGGGATTCACATGTAGTTTGATTTTTATGCACACCAGTTACCATGACAACAACCCGCTCCTTGCCAATCTCGTAAATATATATATATATAAAAAAAACAACAACCAGGAAAAAATGCTTGTTGTTATGGGACTTGTAGGAAATCAGTTCCAGGATTAAAGAGAAATGATACCTACTAGTATTTAAAAGATTCATATTTCTAATTAAAAGCGGTGGCGGGCGTTAATATTTCAGTTACTTTTTTACGCTTTGTGCAATGTTATACGAAATGTTGCAATGGCAAGAGGAGTTACCAGAAATTTTATTGCTTAACTGCTTGCCTTAGCAATTGGACAAAAGAAGTTGTTTCAATTTTATTTTCCATATGACTAAAACTATTTTTTTTTAATTAATAATTCTTCAACATTTTTAGTGTGACATGTGTAAGTAAATACACAAAGTAACTATATCTAGGGATATACACGGATGTACAATTATATCTGTGTGCTGAAAAATTGTGAATAACGGTAATTTTAACCTTTATGATGTAATGGATTTGTGACGTTAATCTCTGCTATTGGATCATATCTGTCTTTTTTTTGCTAATATGCTGGTATGTTTCCCATAACTTTGATGATCATTGTAATTTATCTGTGTGCTAAAAAAAACTGTGAATTACCGGTAAATATTGCCTTTGTGAAATTTGTAATCGTATTACTCAAACTCTACTATTAGGTACTATCTATCTCTTTTGCTATAAATGTTTTCTCATTTCTTTTGAGAATTCTGTTTTGTCTTTATTCATTATTGTTGATTTTTGTAAGTGGGCAGGGTAATAGAGTGCTGACAATTTTGTTTGGCATTATTTGAAAAAAAAATCTTTCTAATCTAAGAAGGAATATATATATATATATATATATTTTGTCATATACTTTTATAGCAGATTTATGCAGGTATTGGAGGTTTTTTAAAGAAAAAATGTTCCATATACAAGTTTTTTTCATGATTGTAAGGTGCTGTATTTTTCTACAGGTAAAATTATGATACTCTTTATACATTTGTATTTTGATGCCGCTTTCTCTCGCATGTTGTGCTTTCAATTCTACTTGGAAGTAGAAATAAATTTTCTTCATGTTCGAAACTTGTATGATTGAATGCATTTGTTCTGCTATTATCGACATATAATATTGCTGTTAACAAATGTATGAACAGGGACTACCAAAACTCTCCACGAAGTGTTGTAATGAGTAAGTCGATGGGTGTACATGTACCCTAGTAAAGAACAAGAAAAGTCAACACCCAAAGCTACTTGGTTGGCTCTTTTTGTTCTGTTAAAGAGACAGCTCTAGCCATGCATATATATTTATTGCAAAATATTTCAAATTGCTCAAGATTTGAAATATTCTCAATTCAAGTCCGAATATAAAACAAATTATCGTTTGACTTTACTGTAGGGAGCCATCAAATAGGTTTTCGCAATGTTAAAGAGACACGATTTGAGCTCAAATTTCTCAAAGTTTATTTTTCATTTTGAAATGTCTAGAATAGTCAATAAAACCGCCCCTCTAAGATACACAATATCTTGTAGGAGCGAATAAACAAGTATACCAAAATATATATTCCAGTAAGATTGAAGCAAGAATTTCGTCTAAATTTAACATTACAAAGGTACCCTCATCGATACATACGTGTGTTGCTGTACAAAAATATATTTTTTATCCCCCCTCCAACCCCCACCCCCAGTGAATATGTAACACACAGTTAAGCTATATAAAGGTTAACCCATGAAATAGCTGTGTTACAATACAAGTGATCAAAGCCATGTAATGGTTGTATACCATTGGGCGCGTACATTGAACATTACGATGCGTTATATTGGAGGACTTCCTGTTTTGTTCTAAGTATATACTTTATTATTATACTTTCATGTTAAATACTGAAATCTGATTGGTTTAGAGGCACCCTCGGCGTTAGCAACACACTTAGCAACGGGTAACACAACGAATTGTTACATGCGCGTAAATTATGCGCGCACGGTTCGCCGTAGAATTCACGTCATTTCTATATGAAAGCAGTAATAAATCTTTAAAATTAAGATATTCAGTATAATAAAATAAATAGTGCCTGTTTGGGAGGATAACAGTTGAAATTGACACCCCTCGAAAACCATTGTCAACCTCCGCTTCGCGTCGGTTGACAATGGTTTCCTCGGGGTGTCAATTTCAACTGTTACCCTCCCAAACAGGCACTATTTATATAATGTTACAGGTATGTCTTAATGAAGTAAAAGCGTTAATCCAGGAAGGATTCGTTTAAACACAGATTAACGACGAATAATACTCTTTGTACAAAAATTCGTTTATTTCTGGCAAGTTCCATCTACAAAGTCAAAATAAAAATAAGACAGATAAAAAAAATAAATTTTTGAAAAATTACTTTAAAACAATTTCAGTATTTAAAGTGTTTTTATATTTTGTGCTTAAAAAGAGACTTTGGATTAATAAATATATATTGCAATTGTAAAACGCACGTCAATTTATTTCCTAATAAATACTTTAAAAAGGAATTTTGGCATACTGACCACTGTTTCTTGGTTGTATCTTTATCCGCGTTTACATATATGGAATGGTGAAAAAAAGAAGATCCAAGTTGCATTACTTTAATTTGTTGGTAGAGTCAATGGGAACTTCCTCGCCCCTGTGTACTAGCTGTGGTCACTCATTGACCCTACACCGATGACAGGGAGGCAATAAAGTCTGACAGATATGCCGCCTGTTCTATATTTAGATCGGCCCACGCCCCTGCCCGTGTATGTGTCCTGAGGTGGGCACCTAAACACTTACAGACTTCGTTCTTTCATTGTACGTCGCTGGGACTTGCAAAGTAAACACTGGTGAGTTTGTCTATTTATTATTTTGGAGTTTTAACTAAGAAAGGATCACGATTTTTGTCTTCAATGAAGATCCATAATTTTGAAAGCATAATTTGCAATGATGATTCAGATTTGAAATACATATTATAATAGGATATTGTATTCAGATTTGGTTTTAATAATCAGAGGTTAACTTATACTGTACCTGGCATATAGTGTAACGGCAAGAAAGACTCCATCCCATCCACTTTACGGATGCGTACGAATTTTAACTAATCCGTAAGAATATCGAACACTACGTCTTGCTCAATGATTAAAAAATTAAATAAAATTACTAACACTGGCCATGGCTGAAGACGTTGTGTAAGATTTTGCAAAACATTTATACATGTGATCTGTGATATATAGAACCATCTATGTTATTTTCTTTAGGTACCATGTCGCTGGCTTGTGGAAGTAAATGTTTGAAGTATATTCTTTTTATCACAAATTTCGTCTTTTTTGTAAGTATATCTATAATCAAGATATAACATATCTAGCTGCAGCAGTTCTATCTTGTTCTGTCGTTTACAAATAGATTAAAAATACAAACGCTCAACTGTACAACATTGCCTCTTGAGAATGTCGTGGTTTTATTGAACAAGAGAATTAATATGCAAAATAATGAATGCATTTTAGAATTGAAACATTGGTTGTTGATAATATATTAAGAAAATTGACCAAAGATTAATGCTGTTAATGTGCTGAAAATATTAACTACAAGTCGGTCATCACACCAGTGGCTTATGTACGAGTTAATTTTCAAATCAAATATGGCTGCCAAATCAATATAGCTTCGTCCAGACATTGATGGATGACGTAACGCCGGCTAAAGGTTGAGGCGTCGTTCTGTCCCAGCCAGGTCGTGCACTTTATTGGGCAGTAACTTTGTGGTCACAACTTGGGAGGACATTCGTCAACACTCATCGATTAACAGCCATATTAATGACTTACTGGTTCCCATCAACATTATGGAAAAGAACAAAAACCGCCAGAAATCGTAGCAATCTTTTAGGAATTCTGTGTAAAGCAGTAAAATGACTGTAAATTTCCTATAATCACGTAATATATGTCCAATAATATTACTGTTTGTTTACATGCTTTACTGTGCATATTGGTGTTTTATGCTGAAGGATAAGTTTTCTTTGTAAAATAGTGTTTTATATCATGGACATGATTTTTTACTAGGCATTGCTTTGTTAGTTTTTCTATTTTATTCCCTTTTAACAGAAACTTTACTTTTGAGCACGTTCTACTTTAATTTTTCCGTTCTAGCTGATTGGTCTAGGCACTGTGGGTCTGGGGGTCTGGGCGTTGTTAGACGACGACAGGATCCTCATTCTGACCGAGGTGGGCGACTCCGGAAGTTTCGATGTAGTCTCCCTTATCCGCACGGGGGCGCTTGTTCTGATTGCCAGCGGGGGAGTGGCTGTTCTGATCGGATTTCTGGGATGCTGTGGAGCCGTCAAAGAGAACAACTGTCTTCTGTTTGCTGTAGGTTGCTTGGCATAGAAGTCTCAGATAGATAGAGCTCGTAGTATCAACCAAATCACAGTTGACGTCTGGCAATATACAATGGCTAAAAGACATACAACAGATTTATATGGTATACATTAAAGCCAGCTCTAAATTTCCTTAGCCTTAAAAGATAGCAAATACTTAAGAGTTTTATGCAAATTTGAAATATTGTCTGCAACGCTCACTAAGTTTGTTTCACTCAATCGTATGTAATTAATTCAGAAATTTTTATATAAACAAACTCCATATGAAGCTCATTAATTCGTTTCAAAATTCATGAACATCTTTCACTAGAATACAGATTCTCAATGGCTTCATGTAATAATTTTTTATTCATGTTTTATTCATATAACATTCACGCAATGCACCCTCTTTGAATTTGTTTTGAGTTCATTTGTTGGTACATATATTTTTAATATCTAATCCAGACGGTTAACCAATGTGGTCTTTTCACGACACGAGTTTCATTCTTTTCAATATATTAGATGAATGTTCATGATCAAAGTAACGGTATTTCTATTCAAACACGTTTTACATTTCTTTCATTCGAGCCTTTCACGATGCCAGGTTTGAAATACTATATATAGTTTGTCGATTCTTTCTTTTTCAGTATTGTGTGGTAATGGTCGTGATCCTTTTTGTTCAAATAGCAGCAGTGGTTATAGCTGCCATATTTCAAAGCAAAGTGAGTATTTGACAGGCTAATATAAAATAATTATCCAACTGCAAACTCCAAAGCGATAACTTCCTCAATAACGTGTTGTTACAGAGCATTGAAGACTGTGAGTCGAGAGTGGGAAACAGGTTATCTGTACACACTATGTAAATGAGCAGAGTTAATAGAAGAATGGAGACATTGAATCAGTGAGAGAGCAATTTGGGTCATCTAAAAGCGTTCCTGTCAAAGATAAAACCAACCTAACCATTAAGGCTGTTCAATTACTTTGATTGCGTCGTTGAAATGCATAAACATATAAAAATGTTACCATAAAAACCTTTCTGCGAATCGGTCAATTATTGTTGCATATACTCCGAAGAGATAACGTTTGTTTTTTATTTGTCATTAATTAAATGATAAAATTTATCTCGATTATTTCTACAAAACAAATGTACTTTTTAAGCTATTCCTTCATGACAGTTTAGAATAAAATAAGAATTGGAGTTGATTGACAAAGCCACAGTAATGCTCAGTTCAAAGTCCCGTTTACTTTCAGAGCTACAATGTGGCGGTCGATACTTTCGGGGATTGTGTAATTCAAATATACCGAATATAAAAGTCGGATACCATCAATATGCTTTGTTCTAATTCAGATTTCCAGTTGAAAATGAGATTTATGAATTATGCAAAATTAATCAATTTTTACTCCCCAACTTCGTTCAATAATCTCCAAATTACAACCAATCTATCAAACAGACAACACACAAAAAGAATTTTTGTGCAGCATGAATTGATTGTCTTTTCTGACGTTTATGGCAATTCCGTTCGAGATCAATATGAAATTAATAACTGAAAAAATTGCGACGCGTGGGGACCGCCATCTTTGATCTGTAGGGATTAGGTTGTCAATTGGACTTTCCTCGAGTTGGACGAACTACGGGCAACAAAGGTATTGCTCTATTATGATGTAAAAACAAACAGTTGGATGGTTTTGTTTCTATAGAGTCAGATCGAGGTCGGCTGTAATGGATAAGTTGACGTTTTTACACTACACTTCATTATTAAGAGAAATCAATAGAAAGGTCTTTACCGCTTTAAACCGACAAGTAGCTGTCTTTTTGTCAAGTTATTTAGTTCTAGATATCTCCTACGCTTATCACTTATAAAGTCGAGTGCCTTTATTAACATTTTGGTATTCCGTATATTATCTGAAACCAATTAAAGCCATGGTTCAGATTCGTTCACAATAAACGTTGAAGTCTTATGATTAAAAAAAAAAAAGAGAGTAGGAAAACTGCCCAACGAAGGGAAATTAGTTTTTTACGCTTAATGATTTTTTGAAATTGATGTTTTTTATCAACGAATTCAATCAAGTTTCAAAAGGATTTTAATATTTACAGGTGACAGAAGATTTGAAGGCCTTTTTAAAATCTCGACTGAGTGCCCAGTACGACGGGGATGTGAAGACGGGGGACCCTTTTTCTCTGGGGTTGGATGTGGCCCAACTTCAGGTATCAGTCGGGTGTGGCAACGCACTTTGAAAAATTACGCACTTTGAAGGAATATTTTTCAAAATGCGTTCAATTTTGGACCAGATCAACGCACTTTGAAAAAAATTTCAAAGTGCGTTGTAACAGTCGGTTGTTTATGTGCCCTATCAGCAACTTTAAAAAAAAAAACTGCATAATCATTTACTAGTATATTAAAAGACATTAAAACGACAAGAATCGAGTCGTTACAGAAGGCCCGCATGCACAAAAATATTGAACTAGGTTTTCATAACCTCTTATTACTTAACTATATATTTGATTGTAATTTGCATCTATACATATTACTATGAATTAGTTTTCATTGAACTTAAAACATAAAAAAGGATGCACAATTTGCGTTACAAACTGAAATTCCATTCCATTTCATTATACGCTAACAACAAGTGCCTGTCCCCACTGTTGCACACTGATTAAACGAACACCTAACGATAATTCAACTAATCTGTGAACTTCGGTTTGTAAAGAAATTACAAAGACTTTGAAATTGCCGGTTAACCAGTCATTTCTACCTTTAAATGCACAATTTGTTTAGATCCTTGTCCCTCTGTAGAGAGACTGGGCATTACCAAACACTATAGGGCTGGGCCCCAGACTTTGCGAAATAGCATTGCTCTACATAATCCTGTTCCATGACTGGCATATCAACAAATTTTTTTTCGTTTGCCGACCCCACTATCAAATTAAGACAAAGCGTATATTGGGAAATATCTGTCACCAAACAGATGTAGACAGAGATAGTTATTGCAGCCATTGTCAAAATAGACAGAACTCCGACAAACTGATATATAAAGCTACAAGGCGTTTAAGAATGGTAATGAACTTAGCAGATTCGCCAGATTTTTGCACTATGTGACATTTCTTTAAGCATTGACATATTATAACATCGTGTTACGCTATTGTGATTAAATTGGCAATGACAAGGTCATCAATAAGTAGGTCAATAAAGTAGTACAAAACAACCTCAAACACTATTCTCTTTTGAGAAGTGGAAAGTGGATCCGGATGTAGACTATGCCTGTCCACTTCTCAAACGAGAATACCTTAAACACATGAACTATATTCCTAGCTTGTAAAAGGACATTTTCATTATATTAATTGTTTATTAATGTAGAACAAAGTTTATATTCATTCCATAAAAGTTTTGTACAAGAAACGATACTGTTGCTATAATCCGGTTTAATAATTAACCCTAAATTTAATCCCAACTTGACCTAGAAAGGAAAGGGGGAGTAGGATAGGATCATAGCAGAAATGCATATTTAGTTTAATCATCAATTACATTTTAAAGTTTAGTTTTCTCCCACTGAATATATTTGATGTTATGATACAAGTTTACAAAAGGACAATTTCTAACTTATTAAGATTTTTATATTTAAACAAACGAAAGGAAAAAAGAAAACTCCAAAAGTAGTGGTGGTATCAAACCGACAATCTAAAAAACCGAGTTCTCTGAGTTTATCTAACCGAAACCACTGAGCCATTTTTGTCCTAACAAAGTCGTTGTTTAAATGTTATATGCGACTTTGGCCACAGAAGTTCTATTATTTTTCTAAAACGATCAATTGTTGGGATACAAAATGATATTTATAAAGTATAGTGGTTCATATCTCTGCATTTCTTTGTTGATTGTGATCTGTTTGATTTCCTTTAGACCTTATATATACTCTGACAAAAATGTGGAGTTCAGATCCACACATTACATGTATAAGAAAAGGCATTTTAAAGTTTAAAATCTACTCCATTTGGAGGTTTTGATACCCATATGCCAGTTTAAATCAACATATCCCAAGTACTGTGGAATCATTCTTATTCCTGGGGGTCAATGTTTGTGGGTAGCCAAAGTTTTCCTGGTTTGTGGGGACGTATTTTCGTTTGTAGTGTAATCTGGATAATTTCAATAAATATTAAACAAGTGATTGTATATAGTTTCTTGGTGAAGTAAATTCGGAGGCAAGGGTTACCCACAAACATTGGTCTCCCATGAACAATGATGAATCTACAGTATTTAACATATTTAAGGGTTACAAGTCGATGTTATGTTAAATGTACTTTGTTTTGAATGATTTAAAAAAACCTATCAGATTTGTTCATATTCAAATTTTACAGTGTCTTTTCTGTCCTCATATAGGCATTTTACACGCCTAATTCACTAACTTCTTTTATTCCGAACGTCACTTTGACTAGTTACCACACTCTCATGACATCATCATGAACTGTATACCCAGATCCGACATATACACAGATCCTTTTTATTGCAGTTTGAATGCTGTGGCATAGACAACTACATGGATTTTCTCTCCGCCACCAGGTGGCAGGACAAGAAGAATACGTCAGACATCATCCCTCTCACGTGTTGCAAATTCACCAACAAGGAATCTTTTTACAAAGATGTTAATTCCTTGAATATGGATGACACTTCATGTCAAACTTCCCCCTCTGATGAAAACTCTAACTTTCGAAAGGCAAGAAAATAATCACAAACTGAATGTTGAAGATAGTTCATATATCATTTCGAAAACAATCTTAACTGCTTTACATTTTTGTTGCAGGGTTGCTGGAACGCCATATTAGAATACGCCAATGATAAAGCAATCTACGTCATCGCCATTGGGGTTGCGATAGGAGTCGTGGAGGTATTAATGTTACAAGACGTTTTCAGATTGAATGATTGTTGATTTTCAAAATAGTGATATTACTGCTAATATCTTAAGTTGCTCTGTAAATGTTATAGCTTCAGATCATGATATACATTCACAGTTTCTGGATACTGCTTACATTGATCCTAAGAATCAAATGACAATGATCTTACTGATCTAACTGATCTTTGTCCTTGGAATTCAATGTACTATCTTTTCCACTATGTCATAGTCCCAATGACAGTGGTATAACTGGTCTATTCTTTCTTTTCTTTCTATAAGAGTGAAGGACTACGATCATATTGATATTTCCCTTTGACGGCGATTCTGTTGATGACTGACTGCGATCTTATTGATATGATCTTATCAGTCTATTCACATGACTACGATTCTGTTGATGACTGACTACGATCTTTTTGATATGATCTTATCAGTCTATCCACGTGAGTACGATCCTGTTGGGATTTTGGCATGACTGGTCTTTTCCTCTCTGTCGTAGTCTAATGACTATAATCTGTTTGGTTAACTATGACTGCCATCTTATTGGTCTTTTCCTATGATTACGGCCGTAAGTCTTTCCATAGGATTACGAACGTGTTTGTCTTTTCCATTAACTACGATCTCGTCGGTCTTTCCCTATGACTAGAA
Organism: Magallana gigas; assembly: GCF_963853765.1. Taxonomy (NCBI): domain Eukaryota; kingdom Metazoa; phylum Mollusca; class Bivalvia; order Ostreida; family Ostreidae; genus Magallana; species Magallana gigas. The sequence continues at coordinate 48,264,356 of NC_088857.1, read as the reverse complement.
TCTCACCGGTCTTTTATCTGTTCTAGGTGCTGTGTGTGGTGGTAGCAGTCTGTCTCATTCAGGCTGTTCGGAAGTCGGATGAGGAGGAATCCCAGTAGTTCCCACGGGAAACATGTCGTAGCAAGCAACGTTATTCACTGTGCAAAAATTAGTCATATTGTGTCGTAACGTAAACGTTTTACTCGCATTTTTGCTGGTGACAGAAAAGTTTGCTTTGTGACTCGCCTACAACACATCGTTCATCGTTTCCCAAAGATTTGGTCTTTGGATCATTTAATATGTATATATTTATATCATACATCCCCATAATGAAGTCCCATGCAGATCGGAGGTTAAACCCATGTGACCTTTATGTAGTAATCATTTCAGATTAATATAGTTGATTGTAATGACGTGTGAAAATCGCATGTTTTATAATTTTTCTCTAATATAGCCACAAAACTGAAAAGCTTCTTATTTGTTGTTGTTCATAAACTACAAATAAATGCATGTCCATGTGGCTTAAAACAATGACAAGAGGCACATTGGCCACATTGCTCAACTGAGCAACAATAGCCATAATAATATAAGCTACATGGGGAATTGATCCTGTATAAAGACTTTCGAAAAATTTTCCAGAAATTCTTATGTTAAACACTGATCCCCTTAATTTGTAACTTGATGATTTCATAGTCATATCACATATTGAGCTCTAGAGTTCTCATGAAGATCTTAAACAACTGTTCATATACCTACATCCAACTATGAATCCCTTGTAGGGCCCAATAATTGTCCAAAGGTCACAGTCTAAACAACTGAAAATCAAATGTCAAGAAGCTTGCAAATAAGTTATACTATATAATATAATATTAGAGATTTTTGAGAATAATTCAATTTGCTTTTCTATTTCAAAATTCGACCTCCCCCCTTCCGCCCCGCCCTATTGTAGCCCATCTTACCCTAAGGATAATAATTTCAACAAACTCGAATCTTCATTACCCGAGGATGCTTTCACACAAGTTCCAGCATTTCTTGCCAATTTGGTTTTTGAAAAATAGATTTTTCTCTATCTATTCCTTTGTAAAAAATTGACCCATCATTGTGGCCCCAACACTACCCTAAGGATCATGATTTGAACAAACTTGAATTCACACTACTTGAGGACACTTCCAAAAAAGTTTCAGCTTTACTGACTTATTGGTTTTTGAGAGGAAGACTTTTGAAAAATTCCAGTACATTTTCAATAATCGATTTGATATACAATAAAACTAATGAGAATAATTGATTGTTAATATCAAGGGATAATGACTCATCGCCCAATAATAAAAGATGGATATTTATTTTATGAAAAATGGTCTATTTATTGTAGCAGATTAAGAAAACAAATTATTTGTAGCGATAGTATAATTTTTGAATTTGAAGAAAAACGTGGTTAGCATCTTCGGGTGATCCACACCGACAATTACCGTTTTCTATATTTTGTGTAAATCAAAATTAAGTATGCAAAGGTGTCTTAGCTTGGTATGTATTATGTTTAACTTGCGCTTTCCATGTGTAAAAAAGGAGGGGGTTTTAGCTATAATTCTTAATTATCTCCTATTGAAAGAAGGTGTGGTCCTTCATTTTATCAAATGTAAAAAAAATCTCCTTCACCCAATAATGCTTTGAGTCAAGATAGGTTTAAATTTGGCAAGTGATTCTGGAGCATAGCCATAAAATGTAAAAAGACGGACGTCGGACAAAAGTGATCTAAAAACTCACATAAGCTTTCAATCAGGTCAGGTGAGCTAAAATATTGTTCCGGTTAACTGTTGCTATTGAGTATGGCTCTATTTCTGGATGCCTTTTTTCAATAGCTTACAGCCAGTAATGAAACAACGCCTTTCAAGTCCCTGTCACGGATGTGGCTTTTGTGACATCTTGATGACTTGGGTATTCAATTGCTTGCTCATGTATTGAGATCGGATCAGACACCCGAGACAGAATCCATTTCAATCCCGGTCACTGTTACCTCTCTAACAAATCGATGGTATTCCCCGACACTACTTAGTGACTATACAGGCACGGTATTGGATGCTGTCAATAAACTGCTACATCTGCTGACTCAATTATTTACTGATCTGCTGGAGGAGCGATGAATGAGAATGGAAATTTAGTATGCGGTACTTTTATTTATGGAGATGAGCATCTATAATTTATTTGCAATTAAAAGCATACGTTTTTTTAATTAAAAAAATCGCATGTCCTCCCACCTCCCCCACACTGCAATTCGATTTTAATAGGACTTCTCAATATTACATGTATATAATTATACTGACATCACAACTGATAAATGTTTAGGTGCGATTTTATATCACATAGTATACGTAAGTTTTTTTTCTCTCGCAGGAATATCAAAAGATCATTGTTGAAAGTTCTTACCGCTTGACCTTTCATTGTAAGCCAAATACCACTGTCTGCTGCGATGTGTAATATGAGTATTTAGAATCTCGACTGTTTATAAAGGGGACCCTTTGAGATAAAAATTTTATTTTCATTTTTTTTTTTATATAAAATGGTTTATTTGTCTATTTTGAATGATTCGTCAAAATTTGAATGTTAGAAATCAAGTTACAAGCGAGATATGGAGGGAAGAAGTCGATATTATGTAAACAAAGTTCGAGTCTCATATTTGTTCACAAATAATGTAAAGTAAAGAAATTGCCATTTCTTTGACAAAATAAATTAGGCCAAAGAAGATAAACAAATTCAATGTGTTCATATATAATGTTATCAACAACAAAAAGCAACATTAGATTGAAACTTATACCAAACAACACATATGTAAACAATAACAGGACTTGAGTTTTGTTTACAAAACAAAGAATTCTACCCAAGTAACTCGCTTATAACTCAGTATTTGACTTTCGAATTTTGACAAAGCGTTAAAAGCATCCATATTGACCATTCTTGGTATTTAAAATGAAAACAAAATTTTCAGCTCAAATCGTGTCTAAGTTACTTTAACATTATTAATTATGTACATTTACATTGAAGTCTGGCCATTAATCTTTACTATATTCGATCTATTTCACGGTTCAGGTACTTTCATTTCAATTTGAGAGCATAAACATGTATGCTGTCCATTTCTATTGGTAACTTCAATTTTTAATCTCAGTGATAAGTTCACGGAGGAATGATGTCCTGTACGCTTTACGTCTCTCTCTCTCTCTCTCTCTCTCTCTCTCTCTCTCTCTCTCTCTCTCTCTCAGACTGATACAAAGTACAAAGAGGAATAACTTGTATTCCTTTTTAAGAGGGCGGGATGGTCGTGGTTATTTTTAGACTATATTTATCTCCCTGAGAAGAAGAGGTGTGTATAAAAATATATTTAGGAAATTATTCTATAAAGCTTAAATACATAAATTTATTTTTACTAAATAGTAAAAACATTGTAATAGTTTATGAATTTAATAAATCATAATTATATCAATTATACATCTAAACTTAAAAATTAAGGCATTTTGCACATAAACTACAAAATGCCTGCACCAGAGTACTTGCTTACACCCTTGGTATTTCAACACATGCAGGATGATGTCCGTAAGGTATAATTGAATTTTAACTGATAAGTGGATTTTGTGAAATTTTCGATCAACAAGCCCGAAATAGCAAAAATGAGAGTAAGGTAGTGGACACCCTTTTGGCGGATCTAAGTCAGGGATAGTTTGCATCAAAATATATATACTAGTACTTGCAATGAAATAATATTGAATGATTACGTAAAGAGTGAATATATTTATACACCGCGAGCCTATTTAGAGAATGCATATAAGTTTAGATTTGAAAAATGTTGAATGAATAAAATGAGTCAATTAATTTTAGTTTTGATACACATTCACATGAGAACTTTCCAGAGTGGGGTAACCAAGAACGCGGTTTGACCAATCAACGAAACGTGTAGGACGAGTTCATCATGCATCGCGGGCAGATAGTATACCTTTGATCAAAAGTTGATAAGTAAAATGGAACAATTAATGCGATTTTAGTATTAATGGTAAGAACTTTCCTGAACGGAGTGCCTAGAAACGGGTTGACTAATTGACATCATGGCGGAAAGTGTAAGGCGAGTGAAGGGGGATGTGCGGCCATCTTGTACATTTGAGGATAAAAATGTAAACATTTCTTGAACTGGCTTGTTTCTGTCCAAAACTGGCCCAAAATGTTGTCAAAAGATGAAGAAGCAATTAATACGAAGTCATTCATGTCATTTTCTTTGAAAAGTATGCATACAAGACCGGGATAATGCCTTTTAACAGCTGTCAAACTGCGCAGCTACAGACTTATAATTTGAAAAAATTAAGAAAGGGGTTCATTGGTGTCCTCTTTACAACCATTTGTTGAGAAAAGGTTTGAATCTTGCTCATTTAAGTCGTAACTTTGCCTCAAAATAGGGTACCCTATTTTTCAGTCGGCATCTATTTTTAAAACAAGAAAAATCCAGTCTATACTTAGAACTCCTGTGTCTATGGATATTTAAGGAATAAGGAATCATTCTTTGAGTATTATGAGGTGATAATTTCGGTCGGGGCGTGGTCAAACCCAATAAAGTCCGAAGGGCTTTATGGTAGATTTTACGATGCTCCGACCGAAATTATCACCACATAATATTCAAAGAATGATTCCTTATTTTCTATATTTATATTATATCCAATTTATACACTTTAAAACAATATTATTTTAAAATCACTATCTGTTTATTTGGCACATGCAATGTATTTCTACTCGGCGCAGCCAATACCGTGGTTTTTTTTTTGGTTATGCTATGAGACACGCCCTTTTTGTGGCACTCATGTTTTATGAAGTTATTAGGTTTTAGGCTTCAAAATTGGTTCGTATTGTTATCACGGACAAAGAAAGTTTAAAATGTAAATATATTTTCATAGAAAAAAACAAATAAATGTCAATTTGATATACATCTCTATACCTGATTATGCTTGTTTTATGGGGATTTGTTAGTTCTATAAGTACAGATTAAAGTAATTTCTTTTTAGAAGTGGGATAGGGTTAATCATCTAGTATAAAAAAAATTTTAAGGTAGATCTTATGACTAATTTGTTGTCCGCCCAGTATTGAATTTTAAAATATAGAATACGAAGTATTTTTATTCGTATAAATGTTATAAAATGACAAGATTCCAAACATGGAATGTTTTAAAGTTTCTGGCATTACTTGTAGTTTCTCCTCGTTTATTTATTTTTTTTTTATTTTGGTTGCAGATGTTATGTGATATACATACAAAAATACTAATTGAAAGTGACATGAAAACCATCACAGATTAACTGAGCACTAAATATCCCTGACAGTTTAATCCCTGGCAGTGGGCGTGGTTAATGTCTGTCGTACGTCAGCACCGTCACAGCCATTGGTTGATTGGTCGAAATAACATCCTCCTCCTCCCCCTCCTCAAATTTGTGTCCGAATTTCCTAAGAATATCCCCGGCTTCTTGGGATACCTATGGCAATTATTAAATCAGATTGTTATTATTTAATTATTTTCTTACGTTAATTACTACGTTATGAATATCTTATGTAGTTTTATAAAAATATCTTATTGAAACAGTTTCACAGAAACTGAACTAATGCAAACAAGAGGCCCATGGGCCACATCGCTCACCTGAGGAACAATAGGTATGATAAAATCAGCTTAATGGTGTCATAATACAAACTATCTGGACAATGTAAAATAATACATGTAGATCCTGTATAAATTAAATCAATTTTCCCCCTGGATATTCTTATGTTTATAATCATTAGTCCCTTTTCTAACAGGATGATTTTATAGTCATATCACATGTTGAGTATTGCAGTTCTTAAAAAGATCCTTAACGATTGTTTATATATGTATATGGGTTATAAAGCTACATCAAACTCTGAAACTTCTTGTGAGGCCAAAAAATTGTCCTGGGTCCAAAGTCTTAACAATTATAAAGAATCATCTGGCTGATAAGTTTCTGAGAAGAAGATTTTTAAGATTTACTCTATATATTCCTATGTAAAACTTTAACACACCCCTTGTGGCCCCACCCTTCCCCCAGGGATCATAAGTTTGACAACTTTGAATCTACACTACCTGAGGATTCTTCCACACAGGTTTCAGCTTTTCTTTTTAGTTTTTGAGAAGAAGATTTTCAAAGATTTGCTCTATATATTCCTATGTAAAACTTAGATCCCCCCACTGTGACCCCACCCTACCCCCGGGGGTCATGATTTTCAGCACTTTAAATCTACGCTACCTGAGGGTGCTTTTACACAAGTTTCAGCTTTCCTGGCTGATTAGTTTCTGAGAAGAAGGCTTCTAAATATTTACTCTATATATTCCTATGTAAAACTTCGACCCCTCATTGTGGCCCCACCCTACCTTCGGGGGTCGTGATTTTCACAACTTTAAATCTACGCTACCTGAGAATGCTTCCACACAAGTTTCAGCTTTCCTGGCTGATTAGTTTATGAGAAGAAGACTTCTAAATATTTACTCTATATATTCCTATGTAAAACTTCAATCCCCCATTGTGGCCCCACCCTACTTTCGGGGATCATGATTTTCACAACTTTGAATCTACACTACCTGAGAATGCTCCCACACAAGTTTCAGCTTTCCTGGCTGATTAGTTTCTGAGAAGAAGATTTTTAAAGATTTACTCTATATATTCCTATGTAAAACTTCGACCCCCATTGTGGTCCCACCCTACATCCAGGGGTCATGATTTTCACAACTCTGAATCTAAACTACCTGAAAATGCTACCACACAAGTTTCAGCTTTCCTGGTTTCATGGTTCTTGAGAAGAAGATTTTTTGAAATTTTGAAATTTTCTCAAATTTTTTCATTAATTTCTAATTATCTCCCCTTGATAAAGGGCGTGGCCCTTAATTTTCACAACTTTGAATCCCCTTTGTCTAAAGATGATTTGTGCCAAGTTTGGTTGAAATTGGCCCAGTAGTTCTTGATAAGATGTTGAAAATGTGAAAAGTTTACGGACGGACAGACAGACAGACAGACAGACGGACGGACGGACGACAGACAAAATGTGATCAGAAAAGCTCACTTGAGCTTTCAGCTCAGGTGAGCTAAAAAGTGAATACCTATGTCAAATTCGCAAAAAGGTCAAAGTGAAGGTTAAGATGTAGTTTGATAATAAAGTATTTTAAAATTTTAAAACTCTAGATATGACGGGATGGACAGAAAGACAAGAAAACAGAAAAAACAAGCCTAGCTGTGTACAATGTTAATAATAAATTGATTAGATCAATAATATAATAATGAAATAGTGCACTCGGAAACATTCTATACTGTTCATCATAGCCTACATACTTACTGTGATCGTGTTAGGTTTGGCTGCTGTATGTATCTCTTTGGCAATGTCTAACGTTGTCCCCCAAACACCCCACCTAGCTTTGGATCCACCAACGATACTGGACAGCACTGGACCATGGTGGACACCTGAAATGTCAAATCAGTCTCATTGATTGATAGATCACACGTAACAATCTAGATCTTAATTCATTCTTTAGTGTTTAACTTCTTTAATGCAGCTTTGCCTTCCCGAGCATAACCGACCACATCACTATGAATCTGGGCCCGATAAATTTTGTGACTTGATGATGGTGTCATTCAACTATATTGCCATAGATCTATCATTGAAGTTTTCAAATCTTAATGAGTGGCACCAGAAGCATATCAAAGATTACATGTATTGAAGGCATAACAAAATTTTACCAATAGCCAGGCACATATGTACAAAATAGAATAAATGTAACAAAATTAATTAATAAGAAAAAAAATGATTTTGATTTCCTCTGGTTTTCGTTTTGTTTCAGATTACTTCGTAATTTAAATAATATACGTTTAAGGCAAAATGGAACAGTTTTCTTAGCTAAACAACTACCTAAAACTAAAATCTTACATACATATAGAGAAGAATTTATAAAATACACTTACCTGCTTTCATATAAGAAATATTCATCTCTGAGCAAAGGTTTTGAACATGACGTAGGAATGTCATCATCTGGCCGAGATGACTGCTGTGCCCTGTCGTTTCCTGTAAATGTCTTCTGATATTTATATTTCAAACAGCAGTAATAAACTAATAAGTCTGTTTGATATAAGTCTTGAAACTTTTTCATTTATTCAATTTCTTTAACATATGAATTGGAAATATACGTAGTTTGACTTCAAATACCTACAAATCTCTCTCGACGAAAATTTTAACAATGACAAGCTAAATAACAGTAATTTTATCATATCAGAGTGTTTATAAGATACTTCACCCCAATCCCTTTCAAAAATAAAAAAAACCCAAAAAATATTAAAATACCGTTTATGCAGTATTTTTTGCGATGATTTATTTTTTGCGATTATTGTTATATCACAAAAAATAAATCATCCAGAAATTGTGTTAGTTTTTAATGCTTTAATCATTTTTGTAGACACTACAAATTTTTGTTCATTTTAGTAAATTGCAGCACGCGAATAAACAGGACGCTAGTACACGGTAGATGACTTATGAAACTAGAAATCTTATGGCACTAAGTAATGACTTTGTAAATATCATTCTCAAAAGCACAGAGAACTGAATCATCATTAACTACATGTATGACTCTTATGGATTTATAAAAGCTTTCAGCATCTCCACGCACCTGCACACCATCACAGAGTCCGCTGATAAATAAATGTGACGTCACTGAAGACACCAATCGATGAATCCCACTAAACGAAACGTCTAGCAAAACCTTAAAATCGATGAAAACTCATTAATTTCTCACAGCTTATTAAAAAAAAAAAATATTAAAATGGTACTTCTTTAACGGAATTGCCTCAGACCTTCGTACGAGTTCCTCTTTTGATCTAAACTAAGGCAGTTCTCATATATGAATTAACAGCTTATGGCTTAAAAGGATGAAAGTACTCTTCCTAAGAGAGAACTTTTAACATGGGTTTGAATAGATGATTAAAGAGTAATGCCCGTTCCTCCTCTCCTGGTCCAGAACTCTGTTGATTTGTACTGGCGTATTATCCACCTTAAATGCTTTTAGATTTTTTACCACAATCCAAAGTTTTGATTCATACTTTAAATAAGCCTGCGTCTCTTCACCGAGACATTTTTTTTTCAATTCCTCTTTAGTTAAGCATCAAAATGTTTAGCGTATAAATAAAAAAAAAATTAATTATACATATACATGTAAATTATGTATTTAGTTTATTTTCTTAATTGTGTTTTTTTTTCATCTACGTTGAATTAGCATAGAAAAGTGAAACATGTGACACGAGTCTCTGACCTTGTCAATGTTGTCGATGAACTGAATGGCTTTGTAGGCCGTCGTCGTAGCCTCGTTGTCGGAATCCTCGGTGTTCTCATCAAAACACACCGACAGAACCGCTATACCCACCGGGCTGACTGTACCCTCCAACACGTCCTATAGAAACAGGGTCCAGGCACAGTAAAGAAACAATCACGGTGTGAATCAGTTTAAAAACCGACAAGTAAGAGCTAATTCATCAAACTCGATGACTAATTATTATAATAAACAAAATTGAATATAGACCAATGACGTCATAAAATGCACGGTAACACAATAATGCATAACATGCGCGATAAGACTTAACGTTTGTAGCAAAAGAGTCGAGGCTGAACAGCGTTAAGTAATCTCTCAGATAACGAAATCAATTAACAATAATCTTGACCCCTTGCCTTCTGGTTGTTGTTATGTTGAAGGAGACTGGTCGCCAGTTCGTACGGAAACAGTTCCAGGACTAGCGTCCGGTATTTCTGCCGACAGTCCAATAGCAGCTGTCTCTTACGCTTCTTCCGTGTAGTGAAAGCCATCAGTCGCCCAAACATGCTTGATATCTACAGATATTAAACGATATTACAGTTAATGTCATAAGTCGCCCAAGCATGCTACATATAGACTTATACAGATATCAGTCGCCAAAACATGTTTGATATCTACAGATATCAAATGGTAATGCAGTAAAAGCCATCAGACGCCCAAAATATTATAGAAACCTCACGTTAATACAGTAAAGCCATCAATTGCACAGTCAAGCAACGGCCTATATATAATATAAAACGGTATCCGACGGCGACCTTTTCCCCTTTTCTAAATGAGGTTGTGCGCTTTACAATTGACCAATCAGATTAATTACCTTAAAACTTTTTTTATTCACATAACTGTATATGATTTTTATAATATACGAGGGTTGTCCCAAAATAGCGTAGACAAGTGGCGTTATTCAGTTAATCGAAAACAAAGGAAGATGAAATTTGTGCCTCAAAGGGTTCAAGAAATTTGCATTCAAACAATGTTTTAAAATTGAATATTATTTGAGATTAAATTAGTGAAATGAAAGCATGTTAGATCAGAAATTCGACATGCGGCGCAATGTCAAAAACAAAAAGTTAAAATCAACATAATGAATTGAAAATTGGGCGGAAAAGTACTTTTCGAATGAAAAAATTCAAATAAAACATACACTGATATTTGATAATAATTCTTTCATTTACTCAGAAAATGTTTTGCCTATAACAAAACTTTTAATACAATATTGTAAAGACCATGAAATAAATCCCAAGCGGCATTGGAAGTAAATGAAATTAACAAAATCGATGAGAAATGCGTTTTGTGAAAAAGTAGTTTAACAACATTGAAAATATTTGAACAAGTATGATGACAATAAGTGAAAAAAAAACCCCGAACGATTTCAATGGACGTCAAAATGTTGAACGACACATTTCGGTAAGACGGACGTTAGACAACAAGTAATACAGGGCAAGTTTGGAGCCGACAGATCGTTTGTACCTAGAAAATATTTAAAAACAAAAAAAAACTAGAAATATATATTGAATGTGCACGCAGAGTACATGTTCAGAGATGATATTTTTTCTAAGACATTTTCGGAAATAAAACGTAAATGTTATCGTGAACGATGTGGAGGGTTTAGCAACAACGTAAAACTGGAAATTTTCGACGTCGCACATTGCGCCGCCTGACAAAACTTGTTGTTACTAATTATTCATTTTCTCGAGAAATAAATAAAGTACAGATATGAACTTTTCAGCATTGCTTGCCAAAGGGTCATTGAAAAAACACAGAAGTCTAATGAAATTGCAGTGAACAGATTATAAATTATGTGTCCTGTCTACATTATTTTGGGACAACCCTCGTAAGTAAACATGGAAATTTTCATACAAATTTTCATGACGAAATATCGTTCTTATAAGTAAAAAAAAAATCATTGACAAAAAGATAATGAAATTGTTCAAATATATATGTACATCTCACTTTCAGTACCTCATAACTTAACACAAGCAATATCATTCAATAAAAGAAATAATCCAAATATTTTGAAGTAAAATTTTTAATATTTTTCTACATATCTTCTTTCAGAGATCTTTACTGAACGATACGTATAGTCCAAAAAGGAAATTTTACGTACTTGTGGTCGATATCTATGAACTAAACACTGGGATATCAGTATAGCATTGTTGGAGCAGGTTGAAAGCAAAAACTAAACACCCTTTTATGCTGTGGACCACTTAAAAATTATGGCAGCGGTGGGATTCGAACCCACGCCTCATTGAGACTGGTGCCTAAAACCAGCGCCTTAGACCGCTCGGCCACGCTACCTTGTAAATACCACCTCTAACTTTTATTAAATTTGATAACCAAGATTTTAAAATCTACCACAAGCTTATCAAGTGAAAATCCCCATTGCAGAAGATGTTTATTAATGGTGATTTGATTGATTATTTTATATCACACAGTAATGACCATTCATATCTAATAATATATAAATAGTGCCTGTTTGGGAGGGTAACAGTTGAAATTGACACCCCGAGAAACCCATTGTCAACCGACGCGAAGCGGAGGTTGACAATGGTTTTCGAGGGGTGTCAATTTCAACTGTTATCCTCCCAAACAGGCACTATTTATTTTGTTATACTGAATGTCTTTTTTAAAATTTTTAAGAAAATTTTACTGCTTTTATATAGGAATAACGTGAATTTTACAGCGAACCGTACGCGCATAATTTTCGCGCATGTAACATTTTTTAATGTTACCCGTTGCCAAGTGCGTTGCTAACGCTGAGGGTAATAGTAAATATTATTAACTGCGTCGTAACCAATCAGATTTCAGTATTTAACATGAAAGTATAACAATGTAAATTACGACAATAAATAATTCATATATTATTACATATTTTTTGTAAGACTAATCGTTATTTAGAATTAAGATTATATTTCGCACATCCTGCTTCGAGAACTCATTTCTCTTAGACCTCCTAACGTTAGAATACAGAGTAATTAATTTATTACTATACTTTACAATTAAAATTATGCTCTGCGTGTCAAAAATGAAAAAATAAAAATAAAATAAAAATAATTATTTTACGAATATTGTTTCATTTAAAACAAGAGAAAAGCCTTCGAATTAATAGAAAACCAGGTTTTCGTTAGTGTGAACATTATCCATAATGTATTTGTCAACCTGGAATAAATAAGCACTACGGGACCTATACAGAGAAATGAGGTTCTCTACATGCAATATTTTGCAACAGAAAAATTAAGTTTAAGGTGGCTCACTACACCTTGAAGTATTTTCTCAAATCAGCAGAAAATTAATTACTTGATTATGATAGATATCATAATGAATAAAAAGTATTTAGGTCAAATAGGCAAAAAAATGTGCAATTTTGGATGCAAAATAAAATAAATTTATTTCATTAAACATTTACAAAAACTCTAGGCGGATTCGAACTCATGATCTGAGGTTCAGAAGCCCAATACTTTAAAGGGGCATGGTCACGATTTTGGTCAAAAATTATTTTTCAGATTTTAATACTTACAATGCTTTAAAAAGGCATTTTTAATAGGCAACAGAAATTTGAGTGTCAATTGTTGAGTCATTAGCGAGTTACAGGGCTTGAAATTCTTCGCTGTGTAAACAAAGCGTTTGTTTACATTTTGAACGTTGAAGTAAAAATTTCAGTTTTAATCCTAAAACGAAATGTTTTAAATGTTAGGAACTGTTTATCTATGCTTAAAATAAGTAAAAAGATGGACAAATAAGCTGGAAAAAGATTTGTTACTGGTATATTGAACCTACGTAAACAAAAACAGGGCACGAGCCTTGTTTACATGACAAAGAATTGTGAGCCCTGTATCTTGCTCATAACTCTACGAATTACTCTCAAATTTTATTTGATCATTAGAAATGCATTTCTAAAGCATTGTAAATGATAAAAACATAAAAATAGAATTTGACCAAAATCGTGACCATGCCCCTTTAACCACTGAGCTCCGACGATATACAACCCAATCGAACGATATAAACAGTTTAACAAAACATCTAAATCGCCATCTTGTGACGAAGTGTCTTTAAAAGTATAAGAATGGGTGTAGTGAGGTACCTTAACTGCTGGTATGTTTCGCAAAAATGATCAAAAATCAAAATCCAAGTAATATGCAAATCTCTGATATATTTACAACTGATCTGCAAAACAAAACTTCAGTTCCTATCTTAAAAACTGTAGGAGGAGTTATCCATACAATAGGGTACATATGAACCCTTTTGGCAGCCGCCCGATCGCTCATCATTTTCACTATTTTAATTATCGGGATTTTCCTTCGGAAAATTAAACAACGTTTTTTTTTATGTTTACTAGTATACGATCAATTATTGTCATTTTTAAAAATTGTATGTTAATATCTATTATAGTTACAGATTTGCAGCTTCTGGTATAAAAAAAATCTACCCAGGTCGTCCATCCGAATTTGTTTCGGACCAATGGCTATACAGACCTCAATGTACTTGCCATTAAAAAAAACTTAATGGCAGCGGTGGGATTCGAACCCACGCCTCATTGAGACTGGTGCCTAAAACCAGCGCCTTAGACCGCTCGGCCACGCTACCATATATAACAATGAGGTAATGCACAACGTAAATGATTCAATAGGCAACTGATAATCGATAAAATCAGGGAGTATTACAAAGTCCATTATTATATAATGATCTCTCTCTCTTTGTTTATTGTAGTGTTCTACCTTCTAATTTAAAAACAAAATTAAAATATCGATTAGATGTGCACTGCTATATTAGAGAAGTCGACGACTAACCTGGATGTTCAAAAGAATCACGGAAACACAAATTCCAGTAAAATAGATGGAGATGTCATAATTAGGCAGTATGGAGGATCTGTAATATTGAAAGAAACAAGTAATCACTCATCAACACAGGCCGGAGACCGGAGTAATGTCTTACAATAATTACAAGTTGAAGTAAGTAATCAAGTACATGAAGTTCACTGTTATGCCGGTAATAAGACCTGATTTGAAAATCAGAATCATCTTCATTAACAAAAGTTGATTAAAATGCCGTCCTTTTTTCTGATATTGTGTATTCTCGTTTTACTCCTATATAATATACAGTTTTCTTTACTTTGTAAAGCCAATAGTGTAAAAGAAGGATAAAATTTAGAAAAAAAAAAATATTTAAATATAATTTAAAATTAAGATTGAAAATTAGTAAAAGACAAAAGTGTCAAAGAAGGATAAAGGTCAGAAAGAAAATATTCAAATAATTTTATATATTTGTTACTGTCATTACTTTAATGGGACAAATAAGAGACAATTAACAGTTTAACTACATTTTTTCACAACATTCAAAATCAATAAATTCACACTTTAATGTAATGTATCGTAGATTTGTACAATGATTATTCTGTGTTGAGCTCTTACTAGCCTTTATTATCAATGAACCCAGACTTCTATATGTATATAGTAGTATTTCTACAATTTCTACCAGTGCATATTGGTATAAGAAATTACGGGATTTTTCAATTTCGAATTCTATCCGCATTGAAGGAAACTGTTTTTTGGGGTTTTCTAATTTTGTTTTTTTTTTTTTTTTTTTTTTGGGGGGGGGGGGGGTTTTCAAGGGGGTAGGCGTTTTCGTGGGGGAAGGGGAAGGAACTACTCACGGAGGAACGCCGGTTATCCACTCCGAGGTCCCAGGTAAGACGCCATACCCCACCACGTGGTGGAAGACCGCGGTGATGACGATACAGCACAGTTTGGTCATCAAGCTGGCTACGTCACACGTAGTGAGCGCCACCGTGAGGACGGTCAAGGTCACGGCCATGAAGGACGGGAAACAGCAGAGGTGGGGCCGGGCGGAGGGGGAGGACTGGGTGACATTGTGATGTTGAGATCTTGTGCTATATTCCGCCTGCTAAAATGAAAATATTCATTTAATATTTTTAAGCACATGGGACAACGTACATCTATGTATTCTTTGCAATATATTCGTGTGTCTCTCTCTCACATAAGTTTGGGGGAGGCACTTTCCCATACAACGATTTAAACGACCAGATTAGGTTACACTTTCACGGGGGGGGGGGGTTCTTAAAGTAACTGCAACACATCCCATTTAAAAAAGAACGAAAAGAAGGATAGATAAATAATTTTAACCCCTTGCATTAATATCGATATTCAAAGATTGTGATTGTGAGCAATGGCGATAACGAATACCCTTCGAACAAGGACAACGTTTGAAGATACATGCACTTTGGATCATATTTTCGAAGAAAATTTTTATATATTAAGACGTAAAACAATAAAACAATACCATTAAGAACACGCCGGAAGTACAGAAGTAAGTCACAAATCCCACCAGAAACAGGTGTCCGACAATCAGGGTCAAGGTCGACCGGTGCTGCTTCTAAAATCGGTGTCAGATTCTCAATTTTAATTCTATCAACTTTAATACATAGTCTGAACAAAAAAATACAATATATGACATGACTGTGATGGTTTTTTTTTATACGTGTGCCTATTAAAGTTAGCAATGTTCTCTTTGAAATGATGTTTAGGAAGTACGTACGTACAGATGCTGTTTTCAAAGACACATACATGTATTTGCAAAGTAAAACTTACTCTTAAGATATAAAATAAAGTAATAATTAAACAAAAATATATTTCCAATTTGTTACAGTTTTGTAGCTCCCAGTTTGAAGGAAATCGGACATACTTTCTATTTATTTTTAGAACAGGATTCTCAGACCTGCTGCTTTTTCTCCATCAGACTATTTCAATATTTGGACACCAAAGATTTTGGTATTTTTAAATTTAGTATAGCACGGAACAGTTTAGTATCAATATATTGCTAGCTCTTAGGTGTAAGTATTTGAATACTTTGATGAATCAATTCAATGCGTCTAGAAATTAAGATTCGGATCTTCTCTCAAAACAATAGACAGTGAATATATCCACTGACTGGATGTCACTTGTTTCTCATTTTTACTTTCATAAGCCCCTGTTTAACCCTAGAGAGAAGCCATTTACTTCGGACAGGTCCCTTGGAATAGTTCCCTAACTATAGGCACTCCACTCACTACCACTGGATATGTTTAAAGTATCCCCTCTCTCTACTTTAATCACAATAATTGTTCCGTGTTCAATTCAACTAACACTGACCCATTTCCACGGGCGATTCATCTCACCTGTACTTTGCTAATGAAGAAGTTGATGGCAATGAAACTGAGTATAAACAATACTGCAATGGTGAGAGATATTATCTGAGCGAGGGATCTGAAACAAAAGACCACTGAAATGTTTTTATTAATAATACAAACTGATTTCAAGACAGTGATTGAACAGTACTCTTTAACAAAATAAAATAATTGTCCATCTTCATTCATAAGCTAGAAATTTACTTTTTTAAAGTCGTTACCTTATCATATTATTATTTTTTAACTTATATGTTAGAAATACTGAAATTAACGGTCTGTTTTTAAAGGGGTCTTCTCAAGATATCAAAATGCGCTATTTTTGGTGTTAAGTTTACAAAAGCAGATACTCGGAATAAAGGATTTGAAATTTGAGATAACTTACAAATTTGAGATAACTTACACGTTTGATATGACTTACATGTTTGATATGACTTACAAGATTGAGTCAACTTACATGTTTAAGACGACATACATAGTTCAGATGATGTGTACGATTAAGAGGACTTACACGATTGAGTCGACTTTAATACTTGGGATGACTTACAAGTTTGAGATGACTTACATGTTTGATATGACTTACAAGTTTGAGATGACTTACATATTTGATATGACTTACACGATTGAGTAGACTTAAATGCTTGAGATGAATCACATGATTGAGTAGACTTACGCTTGAGATGACTCCATGATTGAGTCGACTTACATGTTTGAGACGACGGCGGTCACATAGAAGTTGGTGAGCACAGAGAAGACACAGAGGCCTACATAGACAAGACTCAGGGTCTCCCGGTCTCGCTCACACACAGGCTTCAGTGAGCTGTTGTACCTGGCCTGGATACTGGACCGCTTCCTGAAACAGAGAAGTGACAAGGCTGACAACTAAATTACAGATACTATTTACTTGTTCGACTAGATAATGATTTTACACAATGTTTACTAACCTCTTTAATTCATTACGTTTTGTATTATAGTCTCTCAGTGTTTGGACGTCTTCCTCAAGTCCCTAATCATAAAACATTTGGTTAGGAGAAGGAAAGACGGAACTTGTATCAACATCAAAAGCATGCGGCAAGTTCAAGATCAAATATTCAATAGAGAATACAGCATCTTTGAATTTCAGATGTGTTCATTTTGTGAACACACTAAGTGTTTATTTTTCAGAAAATGCAACCATGTTTAATATTTTGATTAATTAAATCTGTGAGTGTTTTTTCATTGTCTGATTATTCAATGTACTGCATTACACAATCGCCAAACTGTTTCCCTTAGTAATTGGGATCCAGCCATTATTACTCAATACTTACTTTTACTTCTCTACCAGGTAGTTATTACGCGTGTTTGTAATTTCAGTACTTTGATTGATAATAAGATCACCTTTCTGTGAACCCTGCGGGCGGCGATTCCTTTTTCGTAGTCATCTCCATTAAACTGAAAATAAAATATTTGAGTACAAGGTAAGGTGCTGTAGTTCAGGGGCAACTGCTCCAAAAAGGATTCCATGGCCATGTTATTTTTTAATTGAGATAAGAAATTCTGACTATAATTCATATTGAAATCATCCAGAGAATAATGTTAGGTCATCATGTATATATCTATGTATATATCTATATGATGGTCTCCAATGGTCACCAATGGTTACCCGTTTGACGACGTATCTGACAGAGAAGTCGGACTCGCCGATCGCCTCAATGATGAACTCGTCGTGAAGAGTTGATTTGGTGGCCTCGGATATCAACACCTGTCTGCAGGGAAGAGGATCAAAAATCTAACATATGTAATATAAGATTGTTTTAGACATGGCATCAATTATTTTGAATATAAACAAAGTATTGAAGTACTTACTAAAGTACTGACAGTTGATTTTATCGATTATTATTCATTTTAAAATCAAAGATATGTTATTCTGTATGGAAAGAAGTTTTTAATATGTATCTGAATAACGTGCATTTTTATGTTATAAATTTATGATATGAATTCTCGTACAAGAATTCCCGACAAGAATTCCGAAAAACCCCATATGAATAATGTTTTGTAATATTTAAAGATCCAATTAATTCCATCAAAATATGTATCAGTAATCGAAACATTTCTAGAAAGCTGTATGGATCCAAACAACATTGGTTGTACCATTTTTAAAAATCTGACGATTTTTAATGTATCTTTAAATAAGTTTCTTTGAAAAACAATGCTTCAGAATACATTACGTCGATATCATCGACTATTTTCAAGAACTAAGTCTTCTCAGTGGTGATGATTTGTGCTTATGCCCAAACATTGTCTCACGTCCGGTTTTACAGAGTATCTGCATAGGAAAGTTGATTAAAAAAAACAACTCCCAAAACTCATACTTGTTGGTTGCAAGTATTAAATAAGTATCGTTGAGTTTACTCGTTCCTAAATGTACATGTACTTTTTTTTTATTTTCTCAATTCTGCTATTTTTTCAATGCCTACATTTTAAATTCAGTGTTAAAACTAAATGCACAGGAGAATTTGAAGTTAGTGTCTGTGTTTCGATCGGATACTTACATGCTAGAGTGAAATACGTTTGTTTTATTTATTAAGGTTTACTCTAGATTCCTTATTTTACGCGAGTACCGTTTTTTTTTATTTATTTAATTTCGATAATATAAACTAGCAACACAGAACTTTTTTAACAATTTTAATACATGTATAATTTGTTAATCCTTTTCGTGAATGAATCCACCATATTAACTTAATTCGTTTCAAGCTACATGTATATATTTTTAAATCAATAATCTCGAAAGTCATCAAAATCCCCCCCCCCCCCCTTCATTAATGAAAAACAAAATAACTTAGTTATTTGCTCATATTTCGTCCGAGTTCACTCAGCATAAACATTTCTGTCATTCTCTTGGGAGATATTTGATTTATGAAAGTTCATTAAAGCTATTAGTAATTATCTAAATTCATAAAACTTTGTCTCGACGTAAATAAAAAAGTTATTTTGATACGTCTCTATGAAAAAAAAAACACTTAGCAACTACATTAAGTCTATATGATCAACACTGTCTGAAATGATTGAACATGGCATTATGACCCAAACCTCTTCTTTTTCCGGAATGTTTTGATTCTTCGATCCCATTGACATCACTTTGCGAAAACAAAATATAGAGTAATATTTCGAAATCTCTTATCTAATTTTTTTTTCAAGTTTAAGTCCCAGTTAATTTGATACCAGACTAACCCTGTTTGATCCTATAATAACCCTGTTTAACCAAGTTCACAGTCTTATTTATAATTTTTCATAAGTTACACTTATCTAAAGTCAATCGTGTAGCAAATATAAACTCTACATGTGTTGCTTATTTATCGTAACTATAGGCCTAATAAGAACATTAATATCACATGGCTTGAAACAATCTATCAGATGAAACATTTTAATTATATAAAAATGATACTAGACAATAGGTATAACTAACTTTAGTACACCACTCTTATTGCTAGCGCTCTCGAGCGCTAGAAACTACGTTAGTCTTTTAACTGGAATACGCATGCTCGACTCCATAGTAGGGGATTCTGGGAATACTCTACTACGTTTTCCGAGCTTGCCGGAAAGGCCCGAGAAGATTCGATTGCTACAAAACAGTACTAATGGTTCTTGAAAATGTTCACCTCAAAATTTAAATTACAGTAGATACATAATGATTAAGGCACAGTAAATGAGCTATGCCATTGCCGATGTGAAGCCCACTCTAGATTCACAGTTCTAAATTGAGACCCCACTCCAGCACAATTCCCGTACACCACTGAGCCTTCCTATTTAATTAATCGAGTCAGAAATATAAACCAATGCTTTAGAAATCTGCTTCTGTGTTTTATGATGGCTACAGCGCTAGCTCACCAATCTTTTTAAAAGATAAGCTTGTTTAACGACTACGTACGTTGCTACCCATCATCCTTTGTTGCATCATATTTAAATTAAAAAAATGAGCGTTACTATGCATGAGCGTTACTATGGGTTGACGTACATTTTGCGAACGATTTATTGAGCGACGACATTGCGTATGATTTCCCTCTTACCCGTTGTGTGCCCTCTCTAACAAGTGTTTGGCTCTGATGACGTCATCACCCAGAAGGTCGTACTTCCAATGTCTTGCCCCCAGCACCGCTGTCACTATGTCACCCGTGTGGATAGCGATGCGTGCGTGCACATTTGGAAGTTTTACTTTGTTTTTGAGTTCCCTTAGAAAGAAAATGACAAATGTTATCGTTAACGCGTTACATTTGGAGTAGGTTAATATTAAGCGTTTTGAAGAAAAAAAATACTCAATTCATTTTAATAATATTCAAAAGGGGAGACTGCATACGAACTTCATGTAGTCCAGTATTGCCATTGCTGTGTATACGGTTAGGATGGGGTGATCTACACGTGTTTCCATGGCGCCACAGACGGCTTGATACTCGTTTAAAGACCATCCCACCTCCTCCATAAAGTGTTTCTATAGGAGACAGCACAAGGTAGCAAAATGAATAAGATAAAGTCTTTATTAATGTGGAGCTAATATATGTTTCCTTAAACCTTACGTCAGGAGTCAACAATTGGTGTTAAAAAGGTCAAAGTCTCAAACAATTAAAACAGTGTCGTACCGACTCATCGGGTGGGTGCAATTATCCATTGAAGAAATGTGAACAACAAGTTCAACTAACTATGAATTTCGATCATATGACTTTCGGTCATATGACTGTATTAAATTCGCCCTTGTTGTCAGCAGATGAAGTTAAGACTAGGCAACTTTAAAACAATGTTTAAACTATCGTGTTTATCAGATTCAATTAATGTTATCTATCATATACATGTATTCCATTGCCAAGACGAACTTAAGAAGCGGGGCGACACCGTTTGCAAGTGTAGTGTAAGGGCGGAAGAGACACGAGGCGAAAATAGCAGGTGTATAGTATGCCTAATATATTAATTTCTTCTCAGCATTAAAAAAGCTGTTGAGTATTTTTTTTTACCTTCGCTTGGTAGGAAAACTGGGACATTAATTCGTTGATGAGAACAATGCATGATTTAGGAGATTTATCTGCAAAGTCACCAATCCCTGTCACAGTGCAAAACAACATGCTGAAATTAAAAAGGTTGTAATCAGAGCAACATGTAATCAAACAGATTGAATTAAGAGCTACATGTAATCAAACATTATCATTAAACGTTACTGTGACCCTGCGCAATACAATTTAGTATGTTATTTCGAAGATAGATATAGCTGTTTTGATGTAAAGTTTCACCGAATAAAATATTTTTCCATATCTAAATTGTTTTTTTTTTTTAGCTTAATCAACAAATGTGATTAAGCTAAAAAAAAAAAAAACAACGACAATTTAGAAATGTTCGGCAAAATCCATTTATAATAAATTTATGGTAGTCGAAATAGTGATGTGGAATATCCAGAAAAATCTTCCAAAATTGGTTCACTAAGGCGAGAAAATGGTCCTACCATAAACAAATCATGATGGAATCGAAAATCTTATATAGTAATCAAAACAATATTTTAATCAGGGTGTGTTGTATTTGAAAAAAGGCATGTTTTTGGAAATCATACTATCATGGGGTGAAATTTCAATGAACTATAATTCAAGACATTTTGTATAAAACTTCACATTAGTTTATTTGTTATCAAATTGCTATAATATCTTTATCGCATTTTGTCTTTCAAAACATTAATCCCAAAACATTTGTTTACGTAAGGCGTAATTGCTTAATCGTTTTAAATTAACTCTTACACCTCACCTTTGATTTAATTGACTCACTCATATTGAAGTTTTACTCTATGACATATGTCACTCGTGCTTAAGTGCTTTCTATTGTTTTCAATTCTTATTTGTATTGTGTTATACACCATTGTCGGGAGAGAGGAATTAGGTTTCGGATTGTCCGGGTGTAGTTTTTGGATTCCCAGAAATCACCCATACCGACCTAAAGTTCAAATAAAGTGCTTTTTACCATCTAAAGCATTTTAGTTTAATTGTCGCCGGATATATAGTAACCCCATATTTTCCCCGGTGATAATACTATAATAAGATCATATCAATCATATTTACAGCAAAATTGTAATCAAAGCATGTTGTACACAAAACAATTCATCAGCTAGAGAGAATTGTAATCAACTGAGGGCATATTGTAATTTATTATATTAAATTGTTCCTTCTGCTATGATAAGCCATAGGCGTCGGAACCGGGGGGGCTAGGGGGGGCTTAGCCCCCCCCCCCCCCCACTTTTTTTGCAAAGTTATATCTAACCATTAGAAACATAGCATGATAGAGGGTTCAGCCCCCCACTTTTTATCGCAGGAAAGATTATTGTTCCTAAATTTACCTTGAAAGATTGAGAGGTTAGATTCAGAAGCATACTAGCCCCCCCCCCCCCCCCCCCCCCCCCCCACGGATTAGGAGTTTCATCATTTTGGAGAAGAAAAATATGGGTAAGTAACTTTTTTTTTTGGAAGTGTATACCCCCCCCCCCCCCCCCCCCACGGATTAGGATTTCCATGATTTTGGGAATTACTTTTTTCTGAATATTTCTGAGGATTAGTCTAGCCCCCCCACTTTTAATTTGCTTCCGACGCCTATGTAAGCAATGTGGCTTTTATCTTTTATGGTTGTCGTTTCTATTCTATTATATGAATCACGGTCACTTCAATATTTCCTGCTTTGAAAACAAACCAGTGAATTAACATAGAATACATGATTCAATAAATGTACGTCTACTCTAAAGACATTCGGCGAGCCGTTCTAATAGAGATGAAAAGTGGTTATCCAATAGGAGTTTCATTCCGCCGATTGCTTCATTTATACGGCAGAATTTCTGCTCTGTCGGAATCATTGAAATTACTTTCCTGTTCATATACCTGGAAATGATTTTTTCGTTTGAAGTCTAAACTACATTCAGTTTGATTATTCAGACATGTATATTCATCGGGGAATAGCTTTTTGGATAAACTTAAATCGATACGCAAGGACATGTAGACTTCAAACTAAAAGCAAACCAGACTGATTTTCAAAGATATTCTTACTATAACAGCTCAGTTTTTCGAAATCGAATAATCGATCATAGATGCAAACCCTAATCTCTCTGACTGTCTTTATGATTTTCCAAAAAACAATAGACTTTATAGGAACTGTCACAGGGACATTCCAAATTCCAAAAAGGTCAACCTAATAACGATAAAGGTAGGAATAATATGTCTGATGAAATTTGGTGATAACGAACAGTGTTCAGAATCAAAAGTCAAAAGGAAAAATACAAAACAGAATAAGAGCAAACACAGACCTCTAAAAAACTCGAGGTAGGAACAGGTGCCATGGAGGATTGCACGTCATCTACTCAGTGGAAGATTGTATTTGCCGACAAAGTTGTATGGACCATAGAACTTACGAAAATATTACTTCAATGGAAACTCTTGACAGTCCTGTGTTATTTGTTTGTCAGTAGCTTGCCTCGCCTTACAAACTGTTCATACGAGGAGCATGTCCTTTTTTATCTAAAATTTACGTAGATGTTGTCTTTTAGAACTTCAAGCATCTTTTTAGTATCCACCTCAGAGTACTTGTGTACACAATCCGATTATGGTTTTTATCAAACCAATTTTGCAAATGACCGATGACAAGGTAAATAAATTTACGTGATCAATTTTTATCGAACAAGCAGCAATCAATGATGTCAAAAAGCCTGGACTTTGTATCGTGGAGGATGCTTGTATAAAGTGTAGAAAGTCGTTATTTTTATGCTATTGATTTTGGTAAAATTGCGGAATTAATGGAAAGTTCTAACATAAATGTACAATTTATATAATGAGCCTTACAAACAAAGACTATGTTGTTTCCTGCTTTGTCAGCAGGGATCGGTACAAACTGATCGTGTAATCTACTAGTATCTAGTTCCTTTTCCACTTCTAAATTATCAAATATAGAAGGATATACCGATACATTATAACAAAAGGTTCAAAGCGCACGTCAAATAAATACCAGTACCCCGATATGCTAGTTGATATGCATTCTCTCGCGATAATTCCCTTCCATAATCCTCCATGTTAATATTTGTTGGTTATTTTATATATCAAGGACTATAGTAAAAGTACAAAATAGTATACGGTTTTTGCCGCAGAACATTAGTTTTTATAACGTTTTAATGCCATCAAACCATTTGGACCAAATCGAAGTAATGTTGGAGATATATGTACCTGACATCTTCATGGCACTTGCTGCAAAGTTCCCGGAAGGAGTTAGATCTGTACAAGGAGAAGTCACGCGAGATTCTCGCTACCACAGCTTTCGGCAACACGGCCGACAAAAGGTTCTTCTGCAAAATAGTTTTTTTCTTTTATTAAAGTTCAATTGATAAACAATATGTAACGTACACAACAACTGAAATGATTACATCTATTATTGATAAAGATTTCTTACACGATTTGTAAACTCTTGAGTTTATAAAGTTAAAATCCTACATGGTCGTGGGATCGGAAGACCAAACAATCTTTCAGATATACTGTACCAGACTATCAAAATTGCAGAGTTACTAAATACTCAAAAAGTGTTTGGAGCTGTTTTTATATCATATGTAAACCATTAAGCCTAATTATCGGTTTTGAATTTACATCTGCTATCAGATGAGCTAGTCGATTATCTGTAAATTCTTTGTTGTTATAATAATATACCTGCAGAGCTTGCGTGCGTTCTATAGCAATACTGGTCAGGTGCGAATCCTTCATAACGTAGAATGCATTTCTCAGGTGAGTGTCCGTTCGATAGAACATGTACGAACCAAACGTACAGGAACAGAAAACAATCGAAGAGCTCAAAGACACCTGAAAAAAGAGAGCCATTATTCTGTCTATACAGACGTCTAGACATTAGAATTATGCATGCACGTTTCTGGCAGTTGCTCAACTTTCGAGATTTCGTGAATATTCGAATTTCAATTCTTTAAAAATTAAAAATTTGATCCTGAGTTATTATTCATTTATAAAGAAAATCTATGATACAAGAGCGTATGGTCAGTGAACATCAAATAATCACGAAATATGGCTCCATGTAGAACGATTTTAAATAGATTTGTTAATCATTCTGTATTTCCAAATTGTGACATGTGTGACAATTTGTGACATGTATGTACATGTTAACATCGTGTGAATATCGTACATGCATACCAGTATCATCAAACGTCTGCTCGATAAAAAAAACAATAAACTCTGAAAAAACCTGATGAAAAGAAAATAATCGGCCATAACATGGGATGATTTTGCATCCCATAAAACGACTCGATGGATTAAGTATCTTTGATGATGTATATATTGCCATCAAGGACCAGCATAAGATGTACAAATACACTCTGTGCTGGTTATGATAAAATGTCCATGCTGCCCAGAAATGATAATCAAGTGAGCTTTAAGCGTACTTTTTAACGTGATTGATTTTCGTGCAATACTAGTATACACTCTATACACAATATAATAAAAATGACAGAAAGTCGATTCACTACTTGACCAGGTCCATTGTAATCTTCATGAGTTCTCTATAAAATATATGCCACACTTGGCACTTTTTAATAACTCTTGAAAATTACAGGGAAGCAGAAGATTTTGTCACCCTGTTGTACCATTACACATCAATATAACAATTCTATGTAACGCGTCTTCTGATTGTTTGTGAAATGATTGTTGTTATTTTGTCTGGGGGAAAAGTGCTGGAAACATGTAAAATGCAGTTTGCGGGCCGGGCTCTTCCAGCATAAGATCCATCCTTGGTGTCGAATTGATGAAGATTTCGAGGACCACATCTTTAATCTTATTCTATTCCCAGAATATGAATATAATAGGTTTTGTCATTTTCTCTTTTTCTATGATGGTACAGACATTGCTTTCGTACTGTACATCATTGTATAAATGCGTCAGATACGTACTCTGACAATATATGCATTACCACGGTGGTCGCTATGTATGAATTGTATTCTTTTGTCGAGCACACATTGTATTCTCGTCCAGTTATTAGAGCTGTGTTGTTTGATACTCAATTTTGCTTAATTTTGAAAACAGAATATAATCCACATTACAATTCTACAAAAATTAACATGTTTTCCTCTTCATACAACCTGTTATCAACATACGAATGTTTAAGTTCAAAAAGTCAAATGTATTTTCCTTTCATTACACTTTATTGATTTTGCTCATGTATGATCCTGGCTTGTACAATACAAAAACTGTTTAAAATATGTTTTATATTAATAAATCTCTGGTTTCTAACTTGGACGACTCTGCAATTGACAAGCCAAGTTTCCGGGGATCAATGGAATATTATCCAGGGTTTCCCGGTAACGCTATCAACAGACAACCTTCAGAACGCGCGCTCGCTGATCACAGCAGCCGACATGGATGCCAGGAAATGACGTCATACAGAGCTTTTTTGAATTTCGGATAAATGCAAAGAAAACAAACTAAAAATCAAAAAACAAAAAATGATAAATGTGCATTTATTCATGACTGAAATTAAAATTATGATGAAGTCTGGGCTCCATATTTTTGTCAAAGTCTATTTGAGGTTTAAAGGAAATCAAACCGATTTCAATCAACAAAAACATGGTGACCCACTATACTTTAAAAATGTCATTTTGTATCCCAACAACTGAACGTTTTAGAGAAATACTACAAGTCCGTAAATTCGTGGTTAAAGTTCCATTTAGCATTTAACAGTGAAGTTTGTTGTGACTGAAATGGCTCAGTGGTTAGAGCACCAGACATTAGGTAACATTATAGATCTAGGGTTTTTAGGTTTTGGGTACGATAACACCAAACTTTAGAATTTTTTTTTATCGTTTTTTAAAATATTCAAAACTGAATATAGTTATATAGAAATCGTGCTTTTGTATACTTGTAAATTAACATCATATAGTATATTTGGTTGGAATTAAAATTAATTTGAAATTTTTTTTACGACAAAACCAAATGGGCATTTGCGCTATCTTGTTCCCCCATCTTCTTTATCAAAACGGATTTCCATTATTTTAATAATTATATGCACACTGTACAGAGAAAATTGTGCATCCGATTCACCGAGTTGGTTCGGAGTGTAGAGAAAGATGGTTTTCAAAGAACAACAAATATACCCTGACCATTATAAAGTCCCGTGAAAGCAGATGTCATGTCAAACATTGACACATACACGACCTCTGACCTTAACATTTAGGTTGTCAAACAAGTAATTTATATACTGACATGATAAACTGTCCGTTTATCTCGAGAGCTTAGTACCGGTATATACCGGTAATTAATTTTCTTTTGGAGAATACAGAGAACCAGAAAGGTGGTTCAAACAGTCTCACCTTGGGTTGCAGCAAAAACCAAGCAATCATCAAATTATTGATTTATTTCTTTACGAAAAAAACTTGTTAGACAAAATATCATGCAATTTCAATTACTGAACGAATGGATTTTTTTTAAAATTTCACATTATCCTGACAGTGTTATATTCCCAACATAGTGCAGTCAT
This sequence comes from Magallana gigas, assembly GCF_963853765.1. Lineage (NCBI taxonomy): Eukaryota > Metazoa > Mollusca > Bivalvia > Ostreida > Ostreidae > Magallana > Magallana gigas. The sequence continues at coordinate 48,236,322 of NC_088857.1, read as the reverse complement.
TCTCCGTAGGTATCGAGCTTACTGTTTTTTGATTTAGATATAAAGTTCTGAACAATAAAATCTGAATTGCATGAATGTCTAAAAGTATATTGATTTTACAGTTTTTAATTAGAACTTTCGTTATTTAATCAACTTTAGTTTGTATAATCTAATCAGTTGGTAATTTGATCACATATGAGATTTGGTCACATATTAAATGATTGCGGATAGTGGTAAATACATTTCATTTATATTATACGTGTATATGAAGAGATTTTATATTGAGTCAACATCTAGTTCTGAAACCTCAATGAAAATGACAGTGTTACTCCCAGGTTGTCCATCCGAATTTCTTTAGACCGGAAGCTACGGACCTTCACCTACACTATAAAGCACAGGTTTTAAGTATTAAGACTTAGTGACTTTTTTATTGTATCATGTATATCCAAATGACAGAAACGTAGATCAATCCACAAAACCTTATCGTATGAAAGTTGTGTTTGCAAGTACATGTATTTAGTATTACTGAATTACATAAAGTTATCAACTAGGAAATTCGAGCTAATGTCAGATACTCTGGTCCAAACCGAAAAGTCATTTCTTTCAGTTTCTTACTCCGTATCTCTAGACATGAAGTAAATCCAAACGTATTACTGCGCAGTACTATCAACAGAAGGTGATCTAGGAAAGGTTGGACAAAATACAAGTCGAGAAGTTCATCTGGGAAAGGTTGGACAAAATGCAAGTCGAGAATGAACGGCACGATCAGATGAAAATCCACTTTAATCTATGTGGTGGCATTTTGCATTGATAGTACTGTATATAATCTTTTAATATAAATGCAAATACTTGTATACTGAATTTTATAACAGGGGAATAACTAGGCTCATATTTCTATTCAATAAATCACAGGCACTTGGCGTTAACAATTTTTCTTTTTTATAATAAAACAATTCCTTGTGCCTGTGCTATAAATATATATGATGCTTTTAGTTCTTGTTAACAAAATTATGGTACAGAGAAAAAATTCATGTACGTTTGACGCTGTATGAAATCTACTAACAAATCTACTAACAAATATAATTTTCTTTTACATAATTATAATACAATTAATAGGCAGAAACTTCTCAATAACCTCATAAACAAAAGAATTGCTTCTAAGCACTTTTTATGAATATATTAACAATTTAAGGCTTCTTTCAACTACTAATAGTGGGGACAATGCTTGTAAAGTGAAAATTAAAAATCAACGATATCTTAACATACTTATAGAATTCTCTCAATCTAGATTAGAACATAAAATCCAATTTTTTTTCTTGAAATATGAAAAAAGAAGAATAATTACAGGAGTAAAACAATAATATCATAAATATTACTAAATCCCGACAGTTCTACAAGCGGCTTACGCTATTATTGCAGTTGACCTTTGATACAGTGCACTGTAAGAGAATACTCATGGTTATACTGCTGTACATGACCACACAAGCTGTGATTATTTTTGCACCATATGAAACTATTCTTCGAATTACGGACTCGTAAGATGATACGTATACTTAGATTCAGACCTTCTCCAGTACACACATTAATACATATATAGAAATAAACATGTATGAAATATCAGAATACTTGTTCAGAATGCAAATACGAAAAGCGAAATGTCCGTCAAAAAATTAATTAAAATTTCAAAGTAATTTTATTGTTTATCGATAAGAAAAATCCGTACACAATATCTTTAGTTCCAATCAGTTGTTAAGAAAAGACAACTGTCTAAATATATTGTGTGATACCCCCATTTTCAGTCATGTGCGGATAAATGCGCGCGGAGTAAATAAAATTTACTTCACAATGACCCCCAGGTAGTCATAATTCCCTTATTTTTCCCATAAAATTTAGAAAATTGCCATTTCTTTGAATCTCCAAAGTGGTCATGTGCCATCAATACATATAAATCTACGAATCATGTAAACCTAGGCATCCATTAAACATTTGCCGTAAACGTCGTGGTCACTTTAAATTTCTTTGAAGTAAAAGTGATTTTTCCGACACTATGTACAATGCATACCTTGATACAATCAACAATTAACATGGTTGATTAAATCGCAAAAACTCGCCAAATTCACTTAATTTATAAAAGTTTGATGATCAAATTATTTCAAGAAGGCATTTCTTTCAGTATGACTTGATATTTGATGGTACACAACGTTAATTCTATTTAGTGTGATGTTAGAGCTACATTAGATACATGAAGTATGTTGGTGCATGTTTGGGGTTTTTTTCTTTATGCAAAAAAAAACACAAAACGCTAGAGACATTGAGTTCGAATGCAGCAAAATCTCTTCATTTCTGTTTCACAGAAGTATTGACAGTAGAAGTAGCAAAATCGCTTACCTGGTATAAGATATCCATTGGCGAACTTTTATTTTTGAAAAGTTTAAACACAACAGCTGATAATTGTCCTAGAAACAGAACTAGAACCATTGTACAGCATACCCAGTATCGGACGGGAAGAGTGACAAACGCCAAAAAGACTAAGAATGCGACCCATTCCAGCCTCATACCGGAAGCGGAAATTTCTCGAAAATCCAAAAGTTGAACACAAACAAGAAGGGAAAACGGCAAAACAAATACAAATAGTGATACGATATGTGACGTGTTCGTTTGAATTTCTTTGGCACAGTATAAACTTAGAACGGCGATGTTGACCAACAAAAACATGCACGTGGTCAAAATGGCTGGCACTTTCTCTTCATTAAAATGGAAAATACTGAGCGCAAAAACGATTCCACCAAACATAGCCGATGACAAAGGTAAGTGTTTCGATATGGATAACATTTTCTCCTTTCTGAACACATTGTATTTCTGTTCAATGCTTTCCGAATGATAGCGTTTCCAAGGGAATCTCGCATGGAGAATTTTCCAATCTTCCTCTGGATCCATGTTCTGTTGGTCTGCGGCTCTAAGTCTCCCACTGGTCATCTCCTGGTCGTCTGCTGTCGCCGGGTGGATTTTTACGTTAGCAGTTGGCATCGTCACCAGATATCGTTCTCGAGTTTCCGACTTATTAGCGGTATATTATGTCTAATGTTGTTTTATAGCAGCCTGCGTTCTTTGTGATCAATGTGTTGCTTTTCTCGAGCTTGTAGGACAGAGACATTCTGGATCCGATTGTCTTCATCTTCATTTACGTAGTATATGTTTTCTCGGGTATATTAAATGAGCAAGAGATTACAGTTTATAATTGGCCTTCAGTGGGTCACTTTTTCGCTAACGCAACTCTCACACAGCGTTATTTTCATCCGTAAAAAGAGACTAGCACTCCATAGATATACATTCACTGAGTAATCACGGAATAATTTGAAAATGTTATTCAGTTGGAATAACTAATTACTTTACATTTGAAACACCAAGCTGCAGAGTGAAAATGGAAAGCTCGGTCCGTGGCTCCCTTCAGTAATGATCTATATGATATCTGAATCCTTGCCGCTCTGTGGAGGCCATTGATTGACAGTTAACACCGACAAATATAATCAACACAATGTAGGTTATTGGAATCAAATGAAGACTATCCCAGGTATAAATGAAAGGGTTATTTTCCAATTAACAAACAGTCCCGTTATAGCACAAATGTTTGAATTGTTAAAACGGACACCAATTAAAAAGATATTGCTTTCTCTCTTTCTCTCTCTCTTTTTAAACATCCTTTTTTGAATGATTTACATGTACATCTGAAATCATTTCATGTTCATAAAATTTCAGAGATGTGCAGATGGACTCTCGTTACATGTAAATCCTATAACCTCAGAACGATAATGGGCTTTCTGTGGATCCATGAATACTGCTTAATCTATATACAAGCTCATAGTTATGAAAACGGAATGCGATACTGTTCATATCAAATATGATATAATGAAAAATAAACAACATCCAGAGAATTTATAATTCAAATGATTTGATGTACAAAATTATACGCTATCCGCTAGTACATGCCTATGACACTATGCCGAATATTTACATATTTGCAACCGACTAGAATGCAGTTTCCAAAAAGTTCATTTATGCCATATGATAGACACCTGCGTAAAATAGCATGCCATTTGATATGTTTAGATAAATATAATAATAATAGCCTTTCTATATCCAAATAGTATTTTAAAAAATTAACCAAAATATCATACTATTACGTGCACATATATGTCATTTATATTTGCATATTAAAATATGTTTAAATCGAAAATATATGTCATTAATATGTATATATCAAATATATCTATTTGCAATGAATTACAATGATTGGGGATACAAGGACTAGTCAATCGGTATTTATTAGTTAGCTTCTAGTATAGTTTTTCCAGTTGTAACCAAATTGGAGACGAAATTCGTCATACTAATGAATGTAGACTACGTGAGATTTTTTTTTCAATTGATATTACCTGTTCCATTATGAATACATGTACTATTTAATTTTGGGCTATAATGAGTCTAGCATTGTTCCCGAGACATTCGTGCTTGCACTTCGGAAGGCCTCGTAAACCAGGGGCTCGTAACATAATTAAAGCATGCTAAGATTTTGACTTAAGTAGGGTCATAAGTAGGACTTAGGCGGAATCTTAGGACCTACATAAGTTCTGCGTAAGTATGTCTTATACCGTCTTATACCGTAACATAAAGCAAACTTAGCAATGTCTTAGCTAAGTCATGTTTATGTTAAAAAGTATAAACGTATTTTTCATTTCTTTTGTCGAATTTGAATGTATTGGTAATAAAATCATATTTTTATAGATACACGTGCATGACATCTTTGATATTAGATGCCATCATGGGGGTAGATGTAAATGTACATACACAATATTCAAGGTGGCATGAGTATAATTATATACGTTTGTACCTAAAATTTTAAACAAAACTCAAAGCGATGGATCTCGAGCAATATATTCATGTTATTGTTGTTGCTTCTGTTTTGACGAATATTCACTATTTTAGACGTTCTCGAAGAATTGCCTGTGGGGTAATATCGCGAGGCCGTAAGAACTTGATATAATTATATAGTGGATTTCTTTTTATCTTTTGTTCTACATCTTACCTCACCAATAAGGCAATTCATATACTAATATTATTTAAACAATATTTTATTATGTAAAAATATATATATATTATATAATAGGATTGGGCAGCAGGCAATTCTGGTATTCTGGGTATAATTTCTTCATTAAGTCGATATATTGAAATGAGGCATTCGTCGTTTTAAAAATCGCTGAGGGTGTTTCTGTCTTCAAACATCCTTTTTTAATTTCTCAAGTTTCGCAAGTTTATATATGCAGTTACTTCTTGTAAACCGACCATTACGTGTTTACAACCTATTTAGCAGTCCACTTGCATACTGGAATTATGGAATATGTTACAGATCATTACGACCACTGTTAATATTTATATCAATCAAATCAAAAATTTTATATTGATTAGTATTATGATATTTATTCTGTGTAAATATCATAATGTGATTAATACTCTGTAATCATATGTTGAATTGAAATAATTAACAATAAGTCTTCTAAATGTGTGAAAACAATATCTAAGACATACTTAAGTCACCTCTACCGGCCGCCTAAGTTTTGGGTGAATTGTCCTAGCTAAGCACTCTTCTAGTTACGGACTTAAGTCTAAGAATGTACTTAAGTCCTACTTAAGCACTGTCTTAGACTTAAGTACCCTTTATGTTACGAGCCCCTGGCTATTTTGAGTTGGGTAATTCTTTGTCATTAAAATGGGGTAATGTTTTCACATAAATTTAGAGTTTAATTATTCACATATGTACGATAGAATAAAAAACGTTATTTATAATATTCATAACCTCTACCTTTTTATATCTCATTGATTTTGGAGTGTAAAAATCAAAATTTGCTTTAATAAAATTATTTCTTTCCTTGTTCACGTACAAAGACCGCTTGTAAATCATTTACTTATAATGAGCAAGCAGAAAATGGATATAAAGCCATCATGTTTTGCTACAAATTTTTATTTTATCTATTTCTTATACAAAACATATGAATTCATATTGGTTAGGATGATAAATAATAAAGGTAAATAATTCATTTCAAGCACTCTTTTATAAACATTCAAATACACATTTGACATGTATACATCAACACACAGCCTTTAATATAATATTATGCAACTTTCGCCAGCCATGGCACAAAACAGTCATCTTATTTTATTTGCTTTCTTTCATAAAAAAGTATAAATAGAAATCATAAATGTTATAATGGTTTTATAAAATGATGATATATTAAAATGATTAAGAGGAATTTTAAATGTATATGCAAAAAGCTATGAAAAATTAAACAAAAAAACTGTGATTAATGCAACATTGGATTTCATATCACTAGCGCGATATATAATAGACGGGAATAATTATGATATGACAAATTGGACCAGGAACACGGAACAACCCATTGTTACTGAAAATGTTGTAACATGACGTCAGTAACGGGTAAAATAACTGTGAAACAACACATTGGCTGTTTAATGGTGGTTCATTTATACACCCATTACATACAAAGAGGTGTTACCAGATGAATTACAAACCATAACAAGATATGAAACACATTTATACTTAAAAAAGACAAGTTATATAAAGTAATTGAAAGATGCACACACTGAGTACTTAATTAATACACGAATTACGTAATTCCAAAATTGCAGAATACATATATTCAAAATATAGATACCCCCACCCCAATCTTTTGTAACACAATGAGTATATCTTGTACAATGGTATACCACATGGAATGTGTTACCACAAATGAGGGACTAGGATAATAATATTTTTCTTACCGAATTCATAACTTTATAGCCTAATGTAAGACAAGAACACCAATAAAAAGGGAGTGTGTGGTGTAAAAGAATAAAAAATGTTGTTAAAACATTGCAAAAGTCTGGCTAATCTTAAGACAATTGGCGACATTGTTTTGGTTCACAATATTAATCTAATACATGTACATGTATATTGTACAATCATAATTTATTGTTTATAGTTCACCTTTTCCTTAAACACGGGTAACATTTAATGTACCATAACAGTTCTACACAATTCTTTTACAAATTCAACAAATTTTCACAACAAACCTTAATACATCAAATGTTACTTTAGAAGTAATAAATCTTTAACCTAATTATACATAAAAGAAGAATACTTGGAGTTTTGGTACCCTATATGGAATACGGTATTGCGATAGTATTTATTTAACTCCTGATTACTAATATTTCATATTTACGAGATTCTGGTCCTTTTACATTTGACAATCCTTAAACATATGAGTATAATTTCCATATAAGGAAGACAACAGTTGCGTAAATAGCGCTGTGATGTAAGCGGCCGGATCCATCGGCCAATAGCTGCTGAGTAATGGTGCTGTCGATAGGAACACGTGACCCAGCTGTAGAAAAAAAAACAATTGAAGATAAACCTGATTGTTCAAGTGGAAAATGGTTAATCTTATGTATCTATCTGAATGTCTGTGACTATGTCATTCATGGTTTTGAAACTAAGTAAAGGGCAACATTACACGGCAGCGGGTAACATAGGCCATAAAACATTACATTTGTAGCTTTCACCATCTTATTTTTTGACCATTTTCTTACCTTATTAGAAATAGTTTACAAAGTGTCAAAAGTTCTTTAAAACATGTCTCTGTACATTAATTTTTTTTTCAAAAATCACTTTTTAACTTGACAGTGTCGTAAAAATAACGTCTGTCTCTCAAACTCAAACTGTTCTTGAGATGCACCTGCATGGAAGTAAATTTCACAAAACAAAGAAATGTCAGAAATCTAATGGGCTATTATCATAATTATAAATTGTCTTGGAATGATAAGTAAATCGTACCTAATGTGAAATAAAGGGTCGGAGATTTTCTGCCTATCCCCCCAAAGCTGTAGCCTGCTACCCTGACAGCATACACGTAATCCTTTTCGATCCCCGAGAGCGTGTACTCGGTCGGAAACTTCCCCACGTCAATAGGCTTGGCTTGTCGGAAATGTTCGTTAGCTTTCCAAACAAAGACCTGTAAAAATGGACAAAAGACTTACTTTGTAGCCTAAGCATATGCTCTTGTTGAAATCTGATTGTTGTTTGCATTATCTATGGCGTATTAGAATTACGGTTACAAAGGACAATAGTTATAATATCAAATACTCAGAAAGGTGTGTGAAAGAGTGACAATGTATTTCAGCATCTTTGTGTTCAAGTTTCAAAGCTTTGCAATATAAGGCTCATTATCTAGGACGCAATCGATAAGTACTGACCACGTAGCCTTTTAAAGAGTCCTCGGCTTGACCTGTGCTGACCCCTCGCCAGGACACTACTACAGATGACGCGTCCTTAGAGACGACCTTCACTTCCTGGGGGTAGAGGGCAGGGGCTAAAACGAACGAACATTGTACCATATTACCTCAAGAAATTGATTTTAAGTAGACAACACATAACTGAAACTGGATTATGATGCTGCAATTAGTTTTGGGTTTTCACCGAAAGATAAAACTGTGAATATATTTCTTGCTTTTCTTAAACTATAGAGTACCTGGATTCATAGTTTCTGCTAAATTCTTTTCCCCTAGGGGCCCCAGTCCCGCGTCAGTGAACACCTGCACTTGAACGTAGTAGTAAGTGTCAGGGGACAGGCCGATGACCACCCCTGAGTTCCGCTGCCCGTGGAATCGGATTGCCTGTCTGTGCTTAAAGTCCTTGGTGTCGTCCTCGTCCTGTGTCCTCAGGTAATACAGCACCTACATCGAACACGTGTATCTGACGTCAGCTCACGCTGTACTCATAGGGCGTGCTTGATATGTCTACACCTTACAACCTGTGTACACTTTTCTCTAATCAAGTGCAAAAGTGTACACTTTAGGTGTACACCGTCTATACGGCATGTGGTTGAAATTACACTCTTATTTTCAATATGGCGGCAAAACAGTAAACTGAGAAATCTGCAGAATTTCTTTTGTCAGCACATGAAATATGCTCGAGTTGATAGCCTAAATGTAGCACATATTGCATGTGTAAATATGAAAATGTTCAAAGCATAAGAAAAAAAAATTCAAAAGCTTTGTATTTTTTATATACATGTATATCAAGAAAACATGTTTTGTCAGCAAAAGTCAACAGATACATTGAACATATATAGTGTATTATAAGAAGTACGAAAAGATAGTTTTATAGGCATTTATTTTTCAATGCCTATGAATGCACTAGCTCGTTAGTAACTTTGCCAGATTATACTTTTAATTTTTTTGCTTCACAGTAAGTTTACTCTATTGTTAAGCATTGTGTCTCTCCTAAAATAAACTTATTAACAATTTTTTAATAGCCTATTTAAAAGAAACAAACACATACTGTTCTTTGCATGTTCCTGAATACTGGCAAGGGTAGCAATGGATTACAAAAATTATTTATTTTCAAAAGCTATTAAAATAACTGTCTAAAAAACGGAACTCCTCGGCAGCTGTCACGACTTTGGCGTCCATATTGAAAATATACACTACACCAAATTCCCTTGATTATATGGTGTAAATCATCTACACCAGGTGTACCACAGTGTAGAAAAATCAAGCGAACCCATATTCACCATTTTATTAGTTACAATAACAATTTTATTATAGTGAACGTTTAACAAAAACAATCTACTATAAAAACTAAATCTTGCTTCCATTAAAGATTATTCTTCAGAGAAATATTTTTAATAAAAATTGTTTTTGTGAGAGATGGATACCTTTCATCGATATACATGTAAAATACAGTTAAACAAAAGTTTAGCTCAGCACCAGGGACGGTCAATTTTGCCTGTTCTATAAGTTATATCATTTTTTAGAAAAAAATGCCTTCAATTTTTCGAAATTCATACAAGCCAGGATGTCCCAGAATATTTGATTACATTTGAAATTCGTATAAATTAAATAATATTTGGTCAAAAATTGTAAATTGTGACTCAAATAAGGATAAAATCTTTAAATTTTTTCCACAAAAAAAGTTTGGGAGAAAACTTTTTTTTTTGGAATTATGGTGTCACAAAGTTGCATCATATTCCATTGGTTGAACTGAATTTCAATAAAAAAAAAAATCGGAAAAGAGAGCAGGCATCTTCCGTTATAAACCTGTATTATATAACATGGACTCCAGATACAGTTGTACAAATAAAGTAAAAAGAATACCCTCGGAAAAACCTACTCAACAAGCAACAGATTCTTTAAGTTGTGAAAAGAGTTTAGAGAATAAATGGGATCCGTACAGTGGCTGTGGTTAGGGATTTTAATCATCAGGTTGACGTTGTCATTGATCAAAAAGGACGTCATTAGTGCACTCCCTTTGTTGATTTTGTTTACACACAACGCCCATTTGTCAAAAACTTATGAATGTTTGTGTAATTTTGGAATGAAAATTTACATCATATACATTAATGAAAAAAATCATTTAATTTTTTCTTTGTTCAATAAATTGAATCAAAAGTTATTCAAAGAGTATATTGTATATGATATTCTGGGACACCCTGTACTAGTAGTATCTGTTTACTAAATATTCTAGAGTCAATGGGACAGAAAATCGTTTTACTGTAAGTGTCAATTCATTATAAGCGGTTTCGCTAAAAGTGTGCATTTACTGTACAAGAGAACTGTACTGTACTGTACAGAAAACTGAAGATATTCCTACCTGATACCCTCCCAGTTTGCCCTTGATTTCGTTCCGTGTGTCTGGCACGGGTTCCCAGTGCACTGTGAGCGCTGTGGAGTTGTAGCCCTCCCCCCAGATGTTGGTTGGGACTGCCACAGGCACTGAGGACCAAAAAGATGATTCATTAAAACGGGTTAAAATTCGGAAAGTTAAGTAGCCATTATCATAGGGTGAAACATGGTGAAATAAAAAAAACTCAACAAACTTTATTTAAAACTTCGATTATCCTAGCTTTAACCATATTTTCATTAAAAAATATTTAGACAGATATTGTAATATTTCTTGCTTTAGTTGGTTGATACAAGTATCTGAATATACGTACTGCCCATCGCTGAGTACACCACTACTATGGAAGAGTTATGGCTCCTTCCGTGAGGGTTTTTGGTCTGGATTTTAGTTTCGAACTCGGTCCAGAAAAAATCCTCTCCCACCTGAATCACGACCTCTTCCTGCTCCCAGTCCGTGATCACCTCCTGTTGGACGACAATCATAAAATTGGTCAAACGGAATCTATAACCACGCCCACCCAAAGGTGGGATTGGACACCTTGTGATGATAACCAAATGAAAATTAAAATTTACATCATATTAAATGTTTAAAAAATTCTAATTGCTCTATATCTATATTCAACCTTTAAACAATTTTGAAATATCTTTATTTTACGTAAACAATGTAAAAATGAATGAATGCTTGCGATGGAACTCTGGGAGGAATATTAAAAGCACATATTGCAGATTTACATGAACTACAACGACATTTTTCATTGTTTGAATACTTGCCATGTTCCAGAGAGCGTCAGGGGCAGCCGAGACCTTCAGTTGTCTGTAGTATACGATGTAGCTGACGTCAGACTCTAATTGGACGCCATGGTATCTTTTTGGCAGTTTCTGTATCCAGGTACAATATATCAACATTAGAACACACACACACACAAAATTATGTACTCGTCTTTATATGTGCAAGTTAATGTTGCATGCTTTAAAGTTCTTAAAGTTTAAACATGATAAGATTCTGAATTAAAATTTCGACAGGAATATCCGAGAAGTGACCCAAGAAGAGTGAGCGATGAGCTATTTTTACCTTCCACGTTAGCATGAGTTGTCCCACCTCCACCCCCTCTGTCCTGCTGCTGAGGTTGGCGGGTGGGGCCGCAGGAGGGGCCTCCAGTGTGTTAACAGTACCTGGTCAAACAATTTATTGCATGAATGTTTTGAAATAGAACCTTTGTTTTTTTCTTTCTAATACTGTAATTCATGAAAATAAATTAAGCACTTCTATCTTTTTTTCATTAAATAACTTTTTAAGACACGTTGTATAAAGCACACTCACCTGACGGGGTACACGGAGGACCCACTCCGAGTGCGTTCACGGCTTTTATCCGGAAGCTATAACCATTTCCGGGGTCAAGCCCGCGCACAGTAATTGTGCGCATGTCACGATTGTTACCGGGTATAACTGTAGAGGGCGCAAAGACGGCTGTGTAAAAAAAAACCCCCCAAACAATTAGAGATATATGAATATGCAACGATTTATGGCAATGTATATAACGTGAACAAAAAGAAGTACAATACGCATGCGCCTACTTATCATAGATTACATATAAACATATAAAAAAAATGTATTAACACTTACTGTGAGTTTCATTACTGAAATACCACTTTCCCTTCTCTGACTGAATTTCGAATTCAACAATTAAGTACTCGATTGTAGATCTATGACTCGCGCCCAGGAAGAAGAAGATATCGATGGAATTAGTTGTGGGTGTACCCGGATCTGCGTACAGCCCCGCAACCTCGCCCGGGGGACCTGGTGGTTAACGCAAAAAAATATATATAATCTATAATTTCTTATTAATATCTAAATTCTATTTACAAACAAAAAATTCTTCATTAATTCACGAAAGAAGACAATTATATCTTACAGCTACATTGAATCAAGAAAGATAACTGATGGCGACTCACCGTACACGATCAGCCTGCCTTGGGCCCTGGCCTCGTTCAGCGGTGTACGGGCAATACATTCGTACGTCCCCTCATGGTAAAACTGGGCCATCTTGATGTAAAGACCTTTTCCAGATGGCAAATTTGCCTTTGAAAAAAATTAAAGATTCGTGAATATAACAAACTTGTTTTATTCGTAGAAGTATTAGATGAAGATGTACATTATTTTTGAATTGTGTATATTATACCAGTTCGTAATGGCCGTTCCTCTGGAGGTCCAGGATCTTCCCGCTGAACGTCCACACGTAGACCAGATCCAGAGAAAGGTCGTAGGAGGCCGAGCAGTAGATCAGGGCTGTCTTGTTTTGGTACACCGGCGTCTCGGGGTTGGGGGCGCGCGTGATGGTCGTCGCAACTGGTCAAGTAAATAGACAACTATTGTAGTTTTTTTTTTAATTCATATCTTCTTTTAAACCCATACACGCGTATTTAAAAAAGAAAAAAAAATACTTAGAATATCAGGAGAAACGTCTTATATAACGAGTTCACAAACGTAGAAGTAATATATACATTGTATTGCTCCACTAAAAAGAACACATGGTTTTTTGTTTGTTTGTTTGTTTGAATATTTAAATGGGATTTAGAAATGGTTACCTTTCACATTCAGTCTGCAGAAACTCCCATCGCTGCCGAGGACATTTTTAGCTCTACATTCATAGTACCCCTGGTCACCATAGTTAATTTGAGTAATTTTAAGAAAGTTGTTTGGCATGATTTGAACTCGTGAATCGCTATTGACTTGAACGTTGTTTTTTAACCACGTGATTTCCGGTTTTGGCGCCCCTTCCGGTTCACAAGGAATGACGACCTCTCCGTTCAGAGCTGCGTCAATGCTTTCCGGTAATGGATATTTTGCAAACGTAGGTTTAAAGGCTAAAACAAAAAGGAATTTCAAAATGTTTAGTTTAGTATTGCAGCTAAGTTCACGTTAAGACCTACTATATAGTATGACCTTTCCCTGGAATTGTCCATTTATTTTTCTTAAATTAAAAAAAGATTTAGAAGAGAACAATATCTAACACTTGTACATTCGGGATTTAAGCAAAAAAAATAGTGTTCCTTACACAGAACTCGGATCTGAGCCGCGCTGAGGGAAGATCCGTGGACATTAGTTGCAGCACATTGGTACATGCCTTCGTGTTTTTGTTTGTTAGCATTTCTCAGCGTCAAAGTGTTTCTGTTGATCTGTCAATCAAACAAAATAAAATCCAAATTACTAAAAAAAATATTTCTCAATTCTGTGGAAGGACTCCACCATTGATTGGCTTATAAGAGACTTGGTCACTAAATCACGTGACGTACCGTTATACCACTGTCGGCGGTAGGCTGAAGAAGGACCCCGTTCTTGTACCATGAGTAGACGGGCGTTGGCTTGCCGTAGGCTAGACACCGCCACGTGACATCCGCCCCCTCGTCCAAATGTTTGTGATCCAGGGGAAGCAGGAAGTAGGGTTTTGCTGCAGATAGGTAATATACCTCATTAAACGTGTTATTTTCATCATTCTGATCAACAATCCTATTTACGGACTATTTGAAATTTTATTTCAAGTAAAACTGAAATGGTCCATGGTTTCATGCAACAAAGATGCAGAATCATTAGAAAAAAAAACTAAACAGAAACAAAACCAACATTTTACTTTAAACCAAAGTCAGTGCAATGTCTTCAAACAAACTTGCGATCTTTCTTTTGCCGACACAATGCTTTGCGCGCACCTGTTTTACAGGCATGTAAGATAAGTGGTACAATAGTTTTGACGTACATTCTATGGCCAGCACGACCTCCTTGGAGGCCACGGAGCTCTTCCTCTTGGCGGTACACTCGTACGTCCCCTCCTCCTCGTACTGAATGTTGTCTATCTCCACCACCCGGTTAAAGTCGCTGTACTTGGTCCGGTCCGGCATCCTACCCCCCACTTTCCTCCAGGAGAACCCCCAGGTCTGGGCGTAGTTGGTCGCCCTGGGGAGAAGACATAAGGATTCGGTTTCATTTTTGTTAAGTTAAACAGGAAAATGCTTTAAAGAATATGTCTGCGTTAAGCAAAAAAAAAAAATAATGTGGATTTGTTGAATGGAAACTCACGAGCCATAGGCGAAACATTCCATTCTGATTTTTTGTCCACGCAGCGGGGGATTTGGAAAGACTTCAATGAAATCGGTGTGGATAACGGGTCCCCACTCTGTTTTTGAAGCTACAGAAGAAGAAATTGGTTTAGCAATAGATGATTCATTTGTATTAGAATACCTTTGATTCTAACAAATGGTTAAAACAAATCAATATTTTAGCAGTAATAATTCAAAATATGCTGATTGTGAAGTATCGGGTAACCTTGGTAGATGATTTCCAGAGGGATCCTTTTACTGATTCTACTCGGTGCCTGGGCAGAACCAATTGCATTCTGGTCGTCATAGACATTAAGCGTCACCTAGCAACACAAAACACTCGACATGAAAAAACGTAAACAAATTTAAGACCCATTGTCATTATCTTTGTCCTCTTTGCTATAACAAAAACTGAACAAATCTCAAACCCAATGCTTGTCCTCTTTGCTATAACAATGAGCCCACCTCGCAGTAGTAGTCAGCCACATCGTCCTCTGTGGCCTCGGTGAAGTACAGGCGGCCATTGTTGGAGATGAAGATGTGGGGATTGTTGTATGTGTAAATCGGATCCCGTTTGAAGCTGCCCACACTCTGCTTCCTCCAGTTGTATGTCGCCGCTGCAACATTCAAATTCAACACAGAAATTAACCCAAGTACAAGTAAAATGTTCTAATAATAAAATACCGTTTTAAAGTAAGTCCATATTTCAATTTAGTATCAAATGCTACCAGTAACCATGGGAACTAACGGAGCTTTTACTGAAGAAGCATTGCAATACTACGTGTACCAGCTTATGTGTCTGTCAACATTTTTTGGTAAATATTAGATAAACACACTGTTCTCCATTATTTCCAGTGCTAGAAATCTGCTATAAGTATGAGGTTTAAAACTTTATATTTATAAGAATGTAAAGTGATGTAGATGAAAACACCTTGATATGACTTAAAAATAAAGAAAGATAACCTTTGTTTAGTCAAGCGTAATTTAATTTTCTTTCGATAACGTAAACAACAATTCAAGTAATAAAAAACTTCCCCACTTTAAATGAAATTTGTTGATAACGAAGTGGAGCTTTCTAGCTGGAAGACAGACATTTTATAGTTATACTTAATAGATGTAGTACCGATAAAATTCCTTTTTAGTTGTACTTTTCACTGCGAATACAAACATACAAACATAATATGGAGATTCTTTTTTCCCTTTTTGTTTGTTTGTTTGTTAATGATGTTTTTTGTTTTTTGCCTCTTATTGTTTGATTTTTAAATTTTTTTTTTTTTTTTTTGGGGGGGGGGGGAATAGGAAGGGGAAGGGGGACAACGACAGACTTTTGCAAACATGATGCTAACGGAGGTGTAAAATGTTAATGGAAATCAGAATGAATGATCCTTTGATGAGTAGATATGTTAAAGGTTAAGCTATTTCCTTTTGCTTCACGTTTGTATTACGTAATTGAGGTGGTTCACATCCTTGTAAAGAGTTTAGTCTTACCTGGCTTGTAGTTTATCTGGGAACATTCCACAACCGCGCCTTCATAGGCCCGGGATCGCACCGGTGCATTCTCCACGTTGGAAAATTCACCAAGATCTTTTAAGAAAAACCCAGAAACAAACTCATTTTAAATATCATTCATAGCTGATCAAGATTTTGGTTGGGAAGGGCAAGGTAGTTATATATGTAGTATAAAAGAAATTACATGTATTAATGAATTTCGGGGAAAAGACTTATATTTACAAATGGATAAATGCATGAAAACATGTGTACAATTTTTCAAGCTAATCAGTCCTGACTTGTAACAGTTGAGTATACAGACACGATTCAATGATACATGTACTTGCTCTTTGTTTATTTGTTTTCAACAAACTATTCTCAGATAATTGATAACAAATACATTAACATGTGAAAACAGACTATGGCCTCCTGATTACTCAGGTGTGAAGATCAAAATGTTGGCCAGGTGGGAATTTAGAATTTCAGAATGTTGGCTAAGTGGGAATAAACCCACTGGTTGGGGGAGGGGGTTGAAGTCGCGCGGGGGGGGGGGGGGGGGGAGCATCGCACTTACATCCGAAGTCGATAGATACAGGGTGGCTGATGATGACTCCGAACTGGTTCTCAGCCATACACTGGTACTCGCCCTCGTCCTTCTCTACCGGGTTCTGAACGGACAACTTTCCGTTAGTGATCGTGAAACGGGGATCCGTTAGGGGGGTGATCTAAAAATGCGGAGAAAAGCTCGTTTAGCGGATGAAGAAAAGTAATCTGATTGAGTTGTTGTAGAAGAGATGATTTGAAATGAGATTCTAGATGGTTACAATTTGATTAGTATAATGATTACATCATTACATGATACACATGTAGATAATGAAATATCATTATAAGTAGAATGACTGTTAAATATATTGTGTTCATATAAAATATACTATAGTTCAGCTGTGAATTTCTCAAGAAAAGTTCCATTAGATCTATGTGCCAAGGGTTACTGCTGGACTGCTGGAAAAAATCCGTAAAAACGCTCCTTTTAACTTGAAGCAAACCCCTTCCATAAAAGCTAGCACGCCATCATCAAAGTTTTCTTGATTTTCAAATGAAATAAGTATTTGGAGAGGGAGTTTTGTTTTCATGTTGTCTTCACTTTTCCTTAATTTTCAATTACCTGTTTTACTTTTAAAGTGCGTGCTAGCTTTTGAACTAATTTTCTGTTTAATCATTTTTCTGTTTTCTTTCCTCTGATCTATGACTGTTAGATAATATGTACATGTAGTTAGTAAATGGTTATGGACGATACATGTAATGCTATCCACATAAATAGCTGCTCCTATACGGTCAGTTAGCTGAGGGACAATCTCCACCCCCTTCTATAATGCTATCTGTGGGGAGTAATGTGTTTGAAATCTCACCTGTTCCTTGTCAGCCTGTCAAACGGGATGCAATGTAACACATGAATCAATGAAAATCGAGCTATTTATGAATTAATGTACAAAAATGGTTAACCTTAAACTTTTGCTTTCCAACCCATCCCATGGAACCATCAAACAATAAATGCATGGCGTGTTTTTTTAATTGTGATTTTTTTTTATCTATTATGGTCTTTTTAAAATCATAGAATCAAAATCCGAATCAGAATTACAATCTGGACAAGAAAACCTGCAGAAACCCGCCAAAAAGCGTTTGTTGTCTCATAAAAATTTCCTGCAGTCTATCATTTATAATGACAGATCAGCTGACACCATCCAATTAGTAATGGTGCAAAACCAGAAATGTGACGTAAGTAATTTCAATTTTGGCATATTTCAAGCCAGATCTTTTTCCAGACTGGTTTGAGCATTCGATTTAACGAGTTATTCAGTTAAAAATTAAAAAAATGTATACACTTTACGTGCAAGTACTGTTTGTAGCCGTTGCTATTAAAATAGAGTGTCAGATTGATAATTTCAGAAATGTATTTTTTAAATACGTCTGAAACGTAAAAAGTGGTCTCATATTTTTTTTTGATAAATCTGTTTTAAAGCATATATCTCATTAATTTATTAATTCTTGAAAACTGAGATAGCAGGTGTTTTTTCTATGCTTAAGAATGCTAGGTGGTAAACAAATTACTAATTCAGATCTACCTTAAATTAGATATAATTTGGTTAGCTATAAACTACATGTACTATTCATTAAAAAAAATCTATATATTTTAGCATTAAAATTTGATCATTTTCTAGGTCGAAACAAAAATCTTCTTCTATAAAGGAGATCAATACAGTCTTAAGAATGACCAAGACCGCCCAGCCCTCTTAAACAACATTATTATAACCAGTGATTGGATGTTCATACTGACCAGTGTCTGGTTGCTCTTTGGACCTCGGAACCACTTGTAAGACGCAGGCGGGTTCGCGGACGCGCGGCACTCCACGAAAAGTGACGTCGTTTTGGAGATCATTGTGACGTCAGTGGGATCGACGGTGAAGGTGGGACCATACAACAGGTCTTTTTTGTCTATTGATGTCGACCCATAACCTACAAAGAACAAACAGTAAGATAAATGGGCTATCTTTTGCCATCATTCTTCTGTTGAGTCTCTTTTTTCAAGTACTATAATCATTGCTTTTTCAAAATAATTTTTTTTCTTCTATTGAATACCGATATGTTTTAAAATCAAATTTCTAGAAAGTTTTGATTGTAATTGATCGATGACCACTCTTTGTTTGTATGGACTTGTTTGGGAGTTTAAAAAAGGGTTCCCAAACAGCTACTTACTAAAGTCCCGTTTTTGTGTCAGAATGGTATAGGCGTCTTGTTGGCTGATTTCACAGATGTAGGACAAACTGTTGTTTGGCGATACTTGACGCCATCCATAGTCCACACCTTCGAAAACGAAATAAAGCTTTATGAATCAAGTCTGTGGAGCTTGTTTTCAAACTCGTTAAACAAGTACTTAAACCTTTCTTTGAAACAAACTAGATTGACAAGAAATTGCGCATTCTGGAAAGCAACTGAATCTTCTAAATTGTATATGTGATCTCTATCTTTAGACAAAATAAAGGCTTTATAAAGAAATACCATAGTGATTGTTATATGAGCATGATATTTTAACTGTACATAGAATAGAACCCCTTCTTCAGAAGAACTAGTTGTGGTGATTGACCATTCAAATGAAGTGTTACAAGAACCTACCATTGAAGGAGTAGGCGATGATATTGCCGGTGATTGACCATTCAAATGAAGTGTTACAAGAACCTACCATTGAAGGAGTAGGCGATGATATTGCCGGTGATTGACCATTCAAATGAAGTGTTACAAGAACCTACCATTGAAGGAGTAGGCGATGATATTGCCGGTGATTGACCAATCAAATGACTTGTTACAAGAACCTACCATTGAAGGAGTAGGCGATGATATTGCCCGGTTGCTGCTGACCGTTGGTGTTCCAGAAGCTGAGATCAAACCTGAGATTGGTACCGTCCCCGTCCCACCGGTAGTAGCTGGGGTTGGAGGGGTCCCTTCTTCCACTGGTGTACCAGACACGCCTAGAGAGACCAACAAGAGACAGTATTGTGACGTCACAGACAGTCATCGATGGGTGGAAACATTACACGATCGAAATTTTTTTTAATCGGTAATGCACCAAAGCATATTTTTTTCAAATACCGTTTTAGTATAATTTTTCAAATCTTGCCCTACTAGCTAATAATAGCGTTGTTCATGACAATTAAATCTGGTTGTCTTTTTTTTTTCGAAAATTGCAAAAAGGCCAGTACATGTATTATAGGGTGGGGGTTCCGACAACAACTCGGTTTTGAGAGAGATTCTATATTTGATTGTCAATTCACGAAAATACAAATTATTGGTAGAACAAAACCTATGCAGGGACGTCTAACATTCATTATATATGATGTTATCAGATTTTTGCAGATTTCAAGACCATATGTGCGTGAATTGATGATAGAATATCATATAATCCATTTCCCATGCCTCCAAAACTTTACAGGTGCGTGGTAAGGCAAATTGAACACTTTATACATATATATGATTTTTACAGGTACGAATTAAACAAAGATTTTCTCAAACAAGATGATATGCATTATGAATAATTAACTAGTAATGCCAAACGGCACATGCATGATCGGTGCAAAAACGTTAAAATTAATACTTTTCAAACTACAAACTGGGAGTTTCGTGAAATTCTGAAATACGTTTGTCATCAAAGTCAGGAACACAAGTAATAAGTTCTTTACATTTTTGCAAAATTGAATATTTTCTAATACGATATATATAGCACATATACAAAACAAGTTCGGCCTCAGAAATAAATAATTCCTGGGACGTATCCCATAAAAACATCATGAAATGCAATATTTCTTTTCGTCTCTTTAGATCTAAAGTTATATTTTATTTCTTGTCACCATCGTCGATAAAAATTCAAACTGTGTATTATCGACTTTTCTGCAAGTACAACTGTCCATCGTTTTTTAATTGGGATGAAAGGGGGGGGGGGTCATTTCAAGTTTAGGTTTCTTTAAAGTACAAAGGTTTTAAGAAGCTCATTTGTAGTTTTAAGCATGAAATAACACACGTATGACCTTTCATTGTGCACGATTTGCATAATAGATAATCATGTTAAACATTCAAAATAAATACATTTTCATTTTGACATCTGGAACTATAGAATGTAATGCACGTCATCATTTCTTACATATTTCTTTCAGCCCTTAATGCAGCTCCATTACGCTGGTTTTTTTTAGAATAACTGTAGAAGAACTAATAACTAATCCGCTTTGGAATATAACATTTTACAATAGATAGTAAACACAACAATATATGTACTGTAGTCTAGTGTTTCGTTTTATGGTGGTAGATGGTAGGATTAGTTCAGTGGCGGTTTGTTTTGGTGGTGCTAGTATTGATGATGTGGTTTGATGTTTGTGTTGTATCATTATATAGGTCGGGTTGGTTTTGGTGGTGTTCATATTAGCGTGTTAAATGTTTGATGTGGATCATTATTGTAGCGGTGTATATGGTTTTTGGTGGTGTTGCTGTGATGGTGGTGCACGGTGTGTGGGTATAGGATGTGGTGGTAGGCAGTGGTGTGTGGGTATAGGATGTGGTGGTAGGCAGAGGTATGTGGGTATAGGATGTGGTGGTAGGCAGTGGTGTGTGGATATAGGATGTGGTGGTAGGCAGTGGTGTGTGGGTATAGGATGTGGTGGTAGGCAGAGGTATGTGGATATAGGATGTGGTGGTAGGCAGTGGTGTGTGGATATAGGATGTGGTGGTAGGCAGTGGTGTGTGCGTTTTTACCTGACTGTATCCTGGTTGGTCAGCCATTCGTTGATAAAGTTGTGTTCCTGAGCGTCGCTGATGGCTAACACATAGGCGCTGTTGGCCTCCTCCTGTACAAGAACAAACAGGTGTTAATTCAACTCGTGTTTTATCAGATACTAAGTATAGAGTATACAAGAACAGTGTTAAGTATATTAAAAACTTTTATTGAACGATATTTATATCGGCCTATTTCAACAAAGTTTTAAAGATTCTATTTAATTAGAAGGAGTAAATATATATTCTTGTATAAAGTTACAAATTCATGAAAAATTTAAAAGCCCATTTAAAAAGTCGATACGAATTTTGCATATTGATTTCATAGATATCTGACACCGAGATATAAATACTGCCACTGATGTTATGATACTGACCACACACATAGCGTTGGCGACCTCATACCGAGCCGTGGGTACCGCCTTAAATTTGTAGCATCTCTGGCCCGCGTTGTATGCCACCCAATCATCAGGGCATTCTGCAACATTGAAGTTACATTTATAGTCTAACCATTACATATTTTTTATTTACTGATTTAAAAACTGATGGCCCTTACTTTTAAATATCAAAAGTAGTATTTCTTAAAATGCCTATATTTAAAATAAAATATAAAAAAAAAATTACAAAAACTATACCAATTACAGCAAAAAGAATTTAAAAGCTGATTGCATAAAATTCTTAATTTCATTTTTATCTTATTCTAAAACAAAAATAAGTTTGAGTGTTTGTATATAGAACTGATTTTCTTACCATAGAACTGCGACTTAACCGTCCAAACACATAACGTTAATACAGATAGCAGCAACCTATGCATGGTGCATCTCTATTGTGTTTCTTGTAAATCTGCAACGAAATATAAATATCCATCAACTCCATTCCATGAGGTTTGATCTCACTGGTTTAGTTTGGTTTCATGACAAAATTTCGATTTTTTCCAAAAAAAAAGTTAGAATCGGATAAAAAAGGGTTTCTATGACGCACTCTTTCTCAATTTACATCGCTCTTGATGGCACGGTGGTAAGGGACATATTGCAATTTCGTCACTGGGGCTAAAGGGTGATGCAGCTCTTATTTACAGTAATTACTTATATCTTAAAGACATTTAATCATGAGCGTTTTTCGAATGTCGCCGTATGTTAATCATTTTACTCAAGGTATGAATGTTACAAACTAGCGTAAGCATAAATGGCTGCCATTTGTAAACTGTTTTGAAATATCAACAGATGTGTTACACGATATTGATATGCATGCATTTTATACATGACTTGTATCTCTACCAAACCCCAACCCCCCTTTTAATCCTAAAAACTGGGTCGGCATACATCCTATCATCCCTTCTTTCATTAAAGTTACATGTATCTAAGGATTATAGGAACTATCAAAAGCCTTAAATCAGCCTCCCCCCAATCCCGACTCGTGCTGCTAATCCATAAATAATCCATTTTATTAGATACATTCAATGTGTTTGATTATACGTTAATTTCATAGTAACACTTTTAGTAGGCATCTTTTTTTGTGTTTGGTTTTTATCCTAAACCCTCACATTATGCAACATCACACATGGTAATTGCCAGTGCATTCTGACTGAAATGTGACTCCGCATAACCTGAACGCAATAAGCCTGGCCCTCTCCCTCTCTGCATTACAGGTCTACACCGCGATAAGCAGTGTTCTATCGTACGCTTTTGTTTCTACTTCTGTAACACTAATTTTGTAAAATGTTCAAACAAGGAATTTATGTAATTTGGACGTCAAACGGTTTGCCAGTGACGCGAGGTTTAAAAAAAAAACCTAAACCGGAAGTTGGTTGTTTGCCATGATGGATATGGCGTTTATAAAATCACATCTCTATTTTTCTTCTTACTCGCTCCTATTCTACATAATCCACTCTTAATATGAAAAAAAAGCAAAAGATGTTAATGTGTTTTTTAAAGTAATCCTGGATGAGGTTTACATATCTTGTTTCATAAAAAATTGTTTCGGTTGAATTCAAACACGATATAATTTAGAAATGGAAAAAAAAGACCACTGTGATTTTTTTTTCACATAACCATCAATTTAAGCCTACAATTCTTTAATCTAAACTTGATTTAACCTTAAAAACAAGTCGACTGGAAGGTACATGTATTGTCAATTCGTTGTCAAACACTTTCTAGATTAAGGCGAGTAAACTTTTAATTGGACGCAGTACCCATACCCAAATAAAGCGGAATCAAATTAGGATTTTTATAATCTTGACCCTTACTTCCAACTATTGTTCCCGTTTTGACCAAGGTTTTGTGATTTTGTGAACTTACCTGTTCAGGTGTGTTGCGGAACTTGATGTTTACATCCGTTCAAAATAAATCAATACTATTTCGTATATACATTTGGCCATCTTGAAAATTTCCCGATGATTCATTCAGTCGATGTAAACCTACACTACACCCAGTGTTAGTAAGACAATAAAATTAGGCAAGATCATGAGCCATCCGACCCTGCCTCAACAGATTAAAGATAATTCTAATGACCCCTTAAAATGGAAAAAAAATGCACGTACCTGTCTTAAAATACACAATATCCAGATATAACTATATGTTTGATATTATGTGTGATTTCCCTCTTTACTGTAGCGGGTTCACATTTGAGTGCTTTTGAGCTTTTTAAATCTTGAATGCATACCTGGCTTTGTATTGGTCATGGTTCGATGACCCCGGGTAAAACTCTATTGATTTGCGTTAATTTGACGCGCGGATTTAACAGTTTTCAGTGTGTCACCGGGTGGTTCATTGAGAGAAAGAACGTTCTAATTGAGGCTGTTAATTAGTTGAATAAACAATGTTACATAAGCAAAGCTTTGTATTATTCACTCAGTTTTAATTGCGCGTCTTTGATTTCACTGTCATATCATGTCAATGGAGAAGACTGTTGTCCTTCAAAACTTTGAAGGTTACATGTCAGGACACTATTCGAGCCCCATATACAATGTATAAATAAGTCAGTAAAAGATAAGATACTTTCATTCAGTAGTAATGCGTCTATGCACATATTAAATTAATGACATAACTTTTAAAGTAAATATTTCAATATCCTACAAAATGAAGCACCGAATCGTCGCTCTATCGTCGAACAACACTGCAGTGGAACTACTGTAACCCACTTCCCCCCCCCCCCCCAAAAAAAAAAGATATAAAAAAGTGGGAAATGACTGCACCCAAAACCTGCCCTCATTCTTTACCCCGGTCTGTTGAAATGCTTTAACAAGCTAAGAGGTTTACTATAGATACTATAAAGGCTAGCTCGTTCAAAACTTGCTTCAAAAATACTTTGAATTGGTCAGTTCAATAAAAAAAAATCAAGATTGTAAGATTATCATGGAAGAACGATCAACATTTTTTTAAAATGCACATATAGAATATTGACACTTTGTTGGACAGTCTTAAAAATGATAGGGTAAATTAAATTATCGATCAAAATTGTAATACACAATGCACTCTTCTCCCCTATTCCACCGATTTTGAAGATTCTCATTTTTTGTGAAGAATTTTTGGGGTTAAATCCTCTCCTATTAGAATCGATGCTACATTCTTGATTTGGTCTGAAACCAAAGCAAACCATCAGGCACTTTAAATGTTGGTGAATATTATTCTAGTAATTCTTGAGGTACAATGTCAGTAGAATATAACTATAGAACAATATATGCTTGCATCCTCCCCCATGCTTCATGCCTGTGACATATTTATAATACTAGCTCATAATACATATGATATCAAAACATGTACGATTAAAATTGTCCTATACATGTGTACATTTTAACTTTACAAGATTTCTTTCCCTTGCATAATGCAATATCTACAGTTATTCGTAAAGTAAATTAGAATCAGGTAAAATATTAACGACTTTACACCTGATCATGTGTTAGTCGAGTTTAAAAAATAGAATCACGGATAATATTGAATATAATAGGAACGGAGATAATATTTTCAGTCCATATTAGAGAAGCTGGGGCACTCTCCAGAAGCTAGCCAGTGACAGACAGGGAGGGAGAGCCCTCGTTACAGCCCTATACGCCAAAGGCGTCACGGGCAGTAAGTAAGTAAGTACATGTATATTAGATAAAACAATAAATTTATATCTAAATATTGAAGAAGAAAAAATATATACCTTTTATTCTTTTTCCTAATGTATTATGTAATCCTTAATGAAAACAAACAATTGAAATTTAAAGAAAAATATTATGATAGAGTTTTTAAAACTTTTACGTATAATTTATTTGACGTTATAATCAAATGTTTTGTTTACTTGTATAACATCCGTTTCTTTTGAAGTCCCTATTATGCAATTGTTGTTCACGAGATAAACATATGTGGTTTCAAGTAACAATTACAGATCAATTGAATAATTTAATCATCCAGGTAGGGCGTGCATAAGCACGTAAATACCTTCAGTAGACAATGCAAAGTCACGTGCACTTTGCATCGCATTTTTAAGTTATGAATGTTTTATTTCGCTCAAACCATATCAATGGTACATGAGGTACAAAAAACAAAAGTATTTACAAAAGTACAAATACAGTCAAGTTAGGAAGAGTACAGAGTTAAATAAATCGAGCTAATATTTTTTTAATAAATATGGACAGTTTTTAATGAATCAATGTCACTGGTATTCATAAGGTTCCCAAATTTATAAGTGTTAACATTTGTTGTATCTTTTTCTTCAATTAATTTGTTGCGGAATAAAGAAAATGCCTGACATTCCATAATATAGTGGTATTCGTCACCCAAAGTGTTTTTATTACATAACGAACAAATTCTATGGCGTCTTTCTATGTTATTCCATCTTCCAGTTTCAATTGGTAATTTATGATTACAGGTTCTAAATTTTGTAAAAATGAATCTTAAGTCATTTGGAAGTTTTTTAAGATAAGTTTCCTGTCCAAAGTTTTTCTTAAATATTCTGTAATTCAAACATTTGGGTGCATTTTCTAAATTCCTGAACCAATCTTGTAAAAACTGATTTATGAGCGTCTCTTTAACAATAGATTTTAGCCAGTTGATACTAGAAAAACTTTGATTAATCCAGACATAGGAAAGACCCCATGAGTTAAGCATATCTCTAACATATTTCAACCATGGGTGCATAAACGAACCCTCAGAAAAACATTTATAAAAATAGCGATACATTATATGCGTAAGCTTACAATCATGTGCCAGTAAAAGTTTAGCCCAATAAGTTATTATTCGTACCTTGATAAAAATAATCAAAAGGTATCGTCCAGTTTCCCCATAAACCATACAATTTGGGGTACTGGACTTAATATGCAGAACAAATTTCAGAAATTTCAAATGAACTTTCTCTCAAATATCTGTGTTTTCGTAGCCCCACACTTCACAACCATAAAATAAGATTGGGCTAATAACACTATTAAACAGATCAAATTGACAGTCGATTGGTAAATCAAAATATCTTAATTTTCTAAATACTCCAAACAAAGCTTTTGAGGCTTGCTCAGTTAAATGTTTTTTCGTACTTTTAAAAGATCCACTACGAGACATAATAACACCAAGATACTTAAACTCATTCACAATTTCAAGAGGTACATCTCTGTATAAAAAATTCTTTTTGCAACAAGACCTTTGGAAAAGATTAATACTTTAGTCTTTTCAAAGTTTACCTGGAATTTTCACAGATCACAATATTCAGAAAAAAAGGTTCAGTGATATTTGTAAATCGTCTGGGTTCTCAGAAAATATAACCGTGTCATCAGCGTAAAAAAGGATAAAAAGTTTTAACATGGTATGCATCCCAGTTTCCAATTTCTCGCTGAGGCTAGAAACTCCTTTTATACCATTTTGTACAAGGTAATTTTCTAAATCGTTAATATACAATGAAAAGAGAAATGGTGATAAAATTCTCACATTGTCTAACCCCCATATTACACATAAAAAAATCTGAAGTGTCTTGTTACTTATCATTGATTTGATTCCTTTGTACATAGACTTTATAAATCTAAGACATTTTCCACCTAAACCATTGCTTATTAATTTGGTCCATAAACCCGATCTCCATACGGTGTCAAATGCTTGTTTGAAGTCTAAGAAAGCGCAGTAAAGTTTTTTCTTGCTAGAAATCATAAATTTGCACAAAAAATCTAAAAGTAATACATTATCTACCGTACTGTATCCTTTCCTAAAGTCCGTTTGGGCCTCAGTTATTAATTCTACACTCTCAGAAAAAATATTCAAACGTTCACATAGTATACTTGTATACAACTTGCCTATACAGCTTAATAAAGTAATAGGTCTATAGTTTTCTGGGAGGGTTGGGTCACCTTTATTTTTGTATATTGGTTTAATAATACCAATAAGCCATAATTCCTCAGGCACTATACCTGAATCATAGATCAAATGAAAAAAAATCAACATACAATGGCAAAACACACGATACCGAAGTACGTATATATTCGTTACATAATTTGTCATACCCTGGGGCTCTTACTGACAGCTTGTACAATTTTGTTCTCAGTGATTTGACCATTCAAAATAGAGTTATGTGTATCATCAAGAACAAATTCACAATCATTTGTATCATTATCACCACAGTTTGCTTCATTGACCTTTTTCATATAATCAAACATTGTTTTTATATCAACTTCTGTTTTACATTTATTATTCGAACTATTAAAACTATTATTTAAAAAATGTACTAATAAATAAGAGTACCTCCACACTTTTCATTAAATTAAATTATTTAAATTAAAATCATTAAATCGTTAAATCCATCCAGACGTACACTGAGACATTTTTTTAAACAACAAAGTATACATGAGCTAATACTAATCTTTGAAGCTATACTTGCTGTCATAGATAATGTAAGAAAGAAGGCTCATTATATTGTGGTGTTTTTATTTCCTCACAGAAATTTAGGGGGGATATATTGTGGGATATAGCAGCTATATTCAGGGGAATAGCAGCTATACATACATGTTAAAAGACAGAACGTGTAATGTTAGTATTAAATAAAGAGGTTTTTTTTAAAATACTACATGCTATCAATAAAAAGAACTCTCTTAGCTGTTCTATCAATAAAACGAATTGTGTTCTATTTTTGATCTAAAATAGAAAAAAAAATTAAAATATAATGCGTTGATAAACATTTTTACAAACTCTGCACGTGCATTTGTAAGTATGTGTGGGAAGAAACATTTTTCTAGATGACAAATAGTTGCACTTTGCGGGGTTTTTTTTCATGACAGTGTAAAATAGTGTTAAATATCGCATTTGAGCCCCTGATGTCACACTTTGTATAATAAGATAAGCAGCGTATGATGAACGCTTTTCGGTAATTTATGAAATGAATATTAGAGGTCAGACAAAGGTTGTAACTGAGGGCCATTTGTTATTTACACTTGTGGTTCTAAACAGGTTCAAACCGGTCTAAGGTATGCACTTTTGTTGTCTGTCAGTAATAAATTTACATTAATAATCACGATAATTACTGCACAGTGAAAGATCTCTTGTGCATTGAGTAAAATTAATACCAATGCAAAATCTGACGCACAATTGTTATTTGTATGACTAAGAAGTGCAGAAAAGAGAAATAACTTGCGATGATAAGTGTTCGTTTTAAAAATAGCAAATTACTGTTAATTTTTTTCTAATAGTCCAAACATATATTCAACATTCAAGCAATAACACCGATGAACTTTATTCCCATAGGGTGTAGAGAAAATATTATAGTTTACAATGTCTACATACTACAAATGTATATTTTATAGATAGTGCCTGTTTGGGAGGGTAACAGTTGAAATTGACACCCCTCGAAAACCATTGTCAACCGACGCGAAGCGGAGGTTGACAATGGTTTTCGAGGGGTGTCAATTTCAACTGTTATCCTCCCAAACAGGCACTATTTATTTTGTTATACTGAATGTCTTAATTTTTAAGAAAATTTTTACTGCTTTTGAATAGGAATAACGTGAATTCTACAGCGAACCGTACGCGCATAACTTTCGCGCATGTAACATTTTTTAATGTTACCCGTTGCTTAGTGCGTTGCTAACGCTGAGGGTAATAGAAAATATTATTAACTGCGTCTTAACCAATCAGATTTCAGTATTTAACATGAAAGGATAACAATAAAAATTGTTACATGCGCGAAAATTATGCGCGTGCGGTCCGCTGTAGAATTCACGTTATTCCTATATAAAAGCAGTAAAATTTTCTTAAAATTTTTAAAAAAGACATTCAGTATAACAAAATAAATAGTGCCTGTTTGGGAGGATAACAGTTGAAATTGACACCCCTCGAAAACCATTGTCAACCTCCGCTTCGCGTCGGTTGACAATGGTTTTCTCGGGGTGTCAATTTCATCTGTTACCCTCCCAAACAGGCACTATTTATATAATGTTACCCGTTGCTAAATGCGTTGCTAACGCTGAGGGTAATAGAAAATATTATGAACTGCGTCTTAACCAATCAGATTTCAGTATTTAATATGAAAGTATAACAAAATATATTAATACATTGTTACACGCATGAAAAAGTGAAAATTTACACCAGCTAGTTTTTGTTGTTTCAACTAATTGATTTAGCACATTTTTAATATCATTATACATTGAATTAGGCCTACTGAGAAATGCGTACAGTGTTTATTTGCTCAAAATAATAAATTAGATTTTTTTAAATTACAAAATAGATTGATTTTCTTTTGAAATGTTTTGGAATCCTAAACGTGTACCAGTTTAACATGTATATGTAGTACATACATATAGGTAATTTATCAGGACAAAAACTTTAATTCATGTTACAATAATCAAACTTATTTTAAATCTAAAGACACTGAATGGTCAACAAACTATCCATCATACACTCAATAAAGTTTTAAGTATGATATTTTGCCATAAATTATTTATAAGTAAAGTTAAAAAATTAAATTATTTCAAATTTGAAATTTGAAAAGTTTCGCATTTCTTTTTATGGCCATGACCACTAAATCCTCTTAGTCTTGCCAACACTAGGAAAGACAACGCATATTTCACGAGCGCTACTTGAAAGATAAATGAAGAGTTGTAGAATCATTTACACCTGTTTCCGCCTGGCATAGGATGCATTCCGATGCAACACGGTTGTTCTCATTTCTGCAGTGTATTTTTTATGCAATATTTGTTCTCATTTCTGCAAACCGGACGGGTATAATGTCTATTAAAGAACAATGAAGAGTCTTTTTTACTTTGTTGATATTGACAAGTTTCCGTAGATAATAAATATAAAGTAAGCAAAAGTCTTTAGAACTTCAGAATATAGTTTCAACAATCACTAGTATTATGTTACAGAGGTGGATGTTAGGTTTTTGACACTTCTCCATGCTGTGGTTCATTAATTTTGACAACTTTCCAGTTAGACAAGTATTATTGTCATTATTTAAACAATGAAGTGCTTTCTATGGCGATTCATGTGGGATATGAAGGTTGTGACACTGCAGAAAAAATACATAACCCGCATCAGCGGGTTATGTAAATAGCGGGTTATGTAAATTTTTCCTGCAATGATCGCTACATTGTAGAATTCACTGAATTATATTAATGTTCATTAGTACGTTAGCTAAAAGAAACAGCCAAATCGTCTCCTTTGGGAATTTGAGTCTGACATCATGGTTATTTTGTGCAGTCTGTGATTTTTCTTAGGTCGCTGTAGGTTTTGACCAATCGATAAACGGGGCTTGTAGATTTCAGTCTAGCTGTTTCAATAGAGCTATGAATTAACTTTAAGTTTTTGGAAGAGATAGAGGGAACTATACTCGGTAGATGTAAATATAATTGTATGAACACATCTAGAAATTTAGCGGTTTTGATCATTGCGTTTGCTTTGCCTGCAACTTTTATAGCCAAGAAAGCATCTTATTGCCTGATTAAAATTGCATATTCCCAAACATTTTTAAACAGAAGTGGATTGTAAAATACAAACCAAATTGCATGCATGCGCATTGTTAAGAACTATTGAATACTCATATGCATATCTATTGCATCTTTTATAAAAGACTCATTTATCAAAACATGTATAAGCACGATCGAAGCCTTCTATATTCTAACTCACCTTGTGAAGGCACATGTTCCGTAATAAATTGCAGGAACACCCAAAACCGAGTCAAGACATCGAAATAAGATACATGTATTAAGATATTGAAATAAAAAACTTTTCTTCTTAGTCAAATCCAAACGTTTCTCAATATCGGACTCCAAGCTACGATAGTGTCTGGGAATGAGATTTCCAAAGGTGAACTTTGGAACCCCACGTTTACCATATGTAATATTTTTTAAAACAATAAACGCAGCACTGACGTCATAGCTGCAGAACGCGCTCTCAATTACCACCGGGTCCCCCGTGTCTCCACTTTTTGTCCTCTCTGGGTTATTAAGAGGTCCATGGTGTAATGTATATTTTATGCGAATGGCAAAGGGTGATGTGTTGTCACTTAAATTTGTATGAAATACTACGCACTGCAAAAGCTTCATTGATTAATTAGTTGTACGCTTTATACGGAGGTTGCAGGAAAATGTCACCAAGAATTACATGTAGGGACAATTGCATGAACTCTGCCAAGTTAAATGCTAACAAATTAGCTTAAGCATATTTACATGAACAATGTATATTATTTTCTAGCAGCGTCGTCAAATGAATTATTGCACAAGCTATATGCTGAGGATCTTCATGTGATTTTAAATAATAGTAATATGTGATGTTGTATTAATTCATTTTCAAAAAATTGTACATTTTATTATGATGACTTTTAGATGACGTTTGTGTAAAATTTATAATTCAAATATAAGATTTGATGCTTAGAATCAGTTTGTGGCATATATCTAAACTTGACTGCATTCTTACAAAAAACAAGGCAACCTAATTATATAAATCACAATAGTCTCTGTAAAATAAATTATCATTTGAAAGTGCAAAGTATGAAAATTAACCAAGATAAAATTGATAAATAAATCAATTCAAGTAAAATGTAATAGTGTTTTAAGAGATTATTTTTTTAAGCCATAGAATCGTCAATTTTCCAACATCCCACGCCTGTGTGTTTTCAGATTCCCTTGACTAAGATATCTGTGGTCAGCGTGGAGGTCCCCGCTCCCAGGGGAACCCGTTCCCGGCCTCATGCCCGTGCTACAGACAACGTGAGACGAATCTCTATCCTGTCCTTGCTATAATTTCATCAGATCTGTTATTGCGTCCTCTGACCCCCATGCATTATGTCATACGACATATAGCTGTAGATGATGCCAAGTTCTGGAGAGATACTTTAAACCCAGTCGAATTGGTGAGACTACTAATTAAGCAAGCAACCTCAGATAGTGTAGATT
This sequence comes from Magallana gigas, assembly GCF_963853765.1. Taxonomy (NCBI): domain Eukaryota; kingdom Metazoa; phylum Mollusca; class Bivalvia; order Ostreida; family Ostreidae; genus Magallana; species Magallana gigas. The sequence continues at coordinate 48,203,381 of NC_088857.1, read as the reverse complement.
TTCAATTGTTAAAACGGTGACTCCCTGGCCAATACTTAGTACCATGGCCGCAAGAGGGTTCAAAATTTAACCTAGACTGAAATATATAGGGGAAATGTTAAAAAAAAATCTACTCAAGAACTACAATGTTGTGGAATACTTTGCAAACATCCTCAGACAGTGTAGATTGTAAAGGGACATAGACAAGATTTGAGATGAATATTTATTTTCAACTTTTTTGTATATAATGGTTAATTTGTTTATTTTGAATGATTCACCAAAATTTGAATTTTAGAAGTCAAGCTACAAGCGAGATACGGAGGAAATGAGTCATTGTTATATAAACAAGGGTCTGGTCTTATTATTGTTCGCGAATAATGTACAGTAAAGAAATTACCATTTTTTTGACAAAACAACATGTAGCAAAAAAGATAAAATAAGTCAATGTGTTCATAAATAATTTTATCGTCAACAAAAAGCAACATTAGACTGAAACTTATACCAATACAACACATATGTAAACAATAACAGGGTTCGAGCTTTGTTTACAAAATTATACATAATTCTAACCTCTGTAAATTCAAAATTTGACTTTCAAATTTTGACAAAGCTTTAGAAATACCCATATTCTAGACATTTAAAATGAAAAAATAAATTTTGAACAATCTCAGCTCAAATCGTATCTAAGTCCCTTAAAAATTGTGACTCCTGGATTTATACGGGGGTCCCAAGAGAGATTCAAAGTTTAATATAGAAATATATGTAGGTATAATTTTTCAAAACTTTATTTTCAAGAACTACAATGCTACAATTCATGGGATGACTATGCAAGCATCATCAGATAGTGTAGATTCTAAAATTTTATAACGGTGACCCCCCCCCCCCCCCCCCGGACCAATACTGGGACCCAAAAGTCGTTTCAAAGTTCAACATGAAAGTATAGTTAGTTTAAAATAAAACAAAAAAGTTGGTAAACATTCAGCGCGCTTGGGAAAAGTCCATAATTATAGCAATTTGCTACGAGCAAAGGCAATATAAGTAAATTATAAAACCAGCTTTTTTATAATACGTATTTTCTCTGGACACATAGACCAATTTATTATTTCCTATATTTCCGCGGACTGTAGAACAGCGTCATCTTGGATGTCCCGGAATACTTAGGATTTCACATCAAATGCGATAACAAGTATGGTGGGCACAATATTGTTTGCTGCTGCATGGTGAACGCAACTGTCACTTGACATGTTTTGGTCGATATGATTTCTCTTTATTAAGAGAAGCTTTCAATCTATAAAAAAAATACGAAAGGGGTTCATTTGTGTCCACTCTACACCATTTGTCGAGTAAAAGGTCGAAGTTTGCATATTGATGTTGTAGCTTTGTTTTGTTTGAAAAATTGTGTTCTCTATATATTCTTATAAGTCGGCATGGAATCTATTTGTAGAATTTAGAACAAGAAAAAATCCAACCGATACGTGTACTTAAAACTCCTGTGTCTATGGAGGCACGTTGACATTATATTTTCATAGGAGAAATATATGTCAAATTAAAACAATCTCTGTTGAATGTGACATACTTTTCTATACTAGTCCCAAGTTTGTTTGTTTTTTAAGTTTGCAGCTACACAGTTTTATGCGATTAAATCATACATTGTTCTGTTCTTGTTTGAGTATTCTGCATACGAAACAGCATATAAAACCTCATATATATATAGGGGTTTTTTTATCTGTTGACAACAGTTTTGGTCAATTTTTGGCATAAAGAAGTCAGTGCAAGAGGTGTTTACATTCTACATGTGCACGAAGTGAACGAAGAATACTAACCCGGGTTGAAAATTGACACGGAGGTCATTTTTCAACGTTGAATATTGACCCGGGGGGGGGGGGGTCATTTTTCACCGTTGAAGATTGAGACCAAGATCGTGAAATTTATACCCAGGGTCATTTTTTAGCGGTATGAATTTTTTTTCTTCAAAACTTTAATTGACCCCAACTTCAGAGTTTTGATCTGAACTAAAACTTTCTCTACACTGTTTAAATGTATATACAATCATGCACATATTAGAAAGTTTCAGTTTTAAAATGTTCATACAGTCCGATACATATGCGGACGTGGCTGATTTATTGTAGGTTGATATGTCCGATTAATTATTTAATTATGAGACTGAAAATATGATTTCCATTTATTATTACAATACTATATATAAATAAAGCTAAAAAATAACCGTTTCTTTGGAATGGAACGGGCTAGTCGGGCTATAATAGTTTTTGACATCTATACTACTATATTAAAATAATAGACTCGAATTTTTTAGCTTTAATACCGACAAATCGGAAGACTAGGCCTACTGTCTTTTGTTTAATATATTTTAAACATCATTGCAGGCACTTAGCATCGGGGGGGGGGGGGGGGGGGGGCAGGGGTAGGGGGGGGTGGCTGCCCCCACTTTTTTGCGCAGCAAAGATTTTTCTTAAATTTACATACAAATGATTGAATAAAGATGGAGTTGCCCACTCACCCCCCCCCCCTTTTTATGGGACTATGTAAAAATTTGAATTGAAAATAAGGAAATAATCGTGAAAATGGACAATTGAAGTTAAAAGTATACAACTCCCCCCCCCCCCCCCCCCCCCACCTAACGGTTTAGGATAAAGTAACACCTTTTCCCTTTTTTTTTGCTTGTCAAGATTTTTTGGATGAGTCTGCCCCCCTTTCAAAAACGGTGCTTAGTTTAACAATTTGTTTTTATTTTTTTCAATCAAGCTTCGCTTATTAATAATCAACGAAAATTCCTGTAAAGAATCCGGAAATCATCCTTATTTTTTGGATTTTACAATCTTGTGCATTCGCATTACATATCAAGGGAGGCTGTTTAATTTATATTTCCACAATACCACATTTGCATGGATAAACTCAGAAACGAAATTACAAATAAGTGTATATTTTCCTTGAATCTGTTTATCAATGGAAATACGGGAGATGACTCTAACTCATTTAATATGAAATTTTTAATATGAAAAAAAATCCCGAGAGTTCCGAATGTCAATATGGTGTGTAAAATTCAAAGCGAGTAAAACACGTTGGTAAAAAAGTATTGAATTTTTAATTAATATGAATTAATTTTTAGGTGAAATATATTCACTGCCTCAAAATGGTTTGTTATGAATAACTTAACTGTTATCGTCAATGCAGCTTCATTAATTTTCTCCAAAATCGTTTCGGAGCTAATCCGCAATTTTTTACTACATTACGGGTATATGGGAGTCATTTTTACTGTGGTGAAGGCCTGTCTCGAGACACAGTTAGATTATTCTAACTAAGCAAAGTGTAGTGAAATTAATAGCATTATTGTAGGCTTAAGCTTGGTTATGTAAATGTCAACAATACGGTGTGTCGATGTATCTATTTCGTAAATGTCCGATATAATATGAAATGTCAACGCACGGGTCAACGTCTAGTAGAATTAATTTTTATTCCCTCGTGTGACAGAATTTAATGTTTAAATTTTCATAATCTCTGACAAATATTATTTAATAAATATTGACCGTTATCGTTACAATTCAGTCAATTCAACACAGCTTTATTCGACAGGCACATGGCGTTGTATATTTTTTCTTATAACTAAAAACATTAACCTCTATACTGTTTTATTGGGTAAAGGGTACGTGTATATTTATTTGTATTAAGGCAGAAATATATAACATAAGGTACCTGTGCTTTTGAAGAAGTCAGAATATTTCCCTGACGAAATAATAAATGAATGGTTGTCATATATTTTACCCAACAAGTTTTAGCAGTTTTTTTATTTTATACGACTTAACAATAGTTTTTCATAAACTTGTCAGGTAAATTATTTCTGCGTGTGCATAGTCACAGTTTATTTTTTAACAATACCATTCGTCTCTATTATTTTGAGTTTTCAATTCCATTATTTACCTGTAAATTAGAAACACATAGAACTGGGGTTATATATTTTCATAATTAAAACATATACCCTCTACAGTAAAAATGAGAACAAAGGAATTAAAAAAAAAAAGTAGACTTGCATCTACATATACAGGTGAAGGAAAGGCATTAAAAAAGTTTAAAACATTGAGATTACTCAAGTATACAATTGACAGGAAAAAACTTGATAAAGTTCGGCTTTTTCAGACCTAGATAGGAATAGGGTGATGTTATGTGGGACATCTTATCCTGGAAAACTCGGACTTGCTTAACCATCATTTTTTAATCTTATCCATTCGACCTGCGATTATGTAACAGTCCTTACATAGCATATCTAGGTCATATCTAGTCTAAAAAAAGCAGAACTTTATCAAGTGTTTCTCTATCAATTGTACAATCTATTCAACCTTTTGAATGCCTATTCATAATATGAAATAATTTATTTAAGGATTTGTTTATTGATGAGAGCTGATGTTTATATTTTGGGTCTGAATGTGAAGGAAATATGAATTTTTTTTTGGATGTTCTGATTTTTTATAAAACTAAAATTGTAAAAAAATTTCCCCATGTCTATAGTTATATTAGAGCTCCCAAGCGTTCTTGATTCTTTTGAGCTACACTGCTTAAACATATTTAAGTAGTATACATATATATTTACTTATAACATGTGTATATAGTTCCTTTTATTTACTTTTCTTTTCAAATTCGTATCTCTGCAAGTATAGATGAAGGTGATGTAGGTGTGAATGAACATGTCTACCAACAATCATATAAGTAAATGTTCAGGTAATTATTTAATATTAAAGTATTCCTTGTCTTATATATACGATATCAATAATATTCTGTAAACAACTAATAATATATACTTATGACAATAGGTCATTTTATATCACCACTTCTTGGCTTTGTGTGTTTGAAAGGGTTTACATAGGCTATGTTGTTATCCAATCCATTTAAATTTCAATTAAAAACGTTTAAAAATTAATAATGTAGGTGCCTATGATAGGACGGTCAACCATCTACGCGAACGCTGTTGTATGGTCTTCTACTACATACATGTATTTTTATTCAAAAAATGCAATTTACTAATTTATATTGACGAAAACAATTAGTGTAAGTTTTATGTCAAAGTTTTGTAATCATTAATCAAAAACTATTAGGCAGAATTATTTTTCCGTCATTCTGCACAGAAAATTGGTTTGCTAACTTGCTACAGATTCCATAAAGCAGAATTGTTTATCTCTTTAAAAAATTATCGATTTGATTATATTTAGTTGCATCCGAAGTTATCAAAACGGCACAAATACAACACTAAAATAATATCGGCTATCAAGATATATAGTTAATACAGCATTGTTCATGAAAGAGTACATGTTAGCGTATCATCATTTTGTAAACTGTTATTGGCAGGATGGGTGTGAATACACAATTCAGATAATCACAGTTTTAAAAAACTGAGTGGGTGCAAAAAATACAAATTGACATACTGTACATTTTGTATTTACACCCACCCAGAAAATTTACATTGAACAATATCAAAGTTTTAATTTACTGGGTGAATGTAAAACCAAAATTGAACGTGACGTATTGTAATTTAAAAAAAAAATATTCATATTTGTAAACTTATCCAGAGAATTTAAAAAAGGAGTTTTACTGAATTGAATGGCTTAACGTGCAACCATGTATACAAGTATTCTGAGAATAAAAACCATTGTTTTAAAGGGGCATGGTCACGATTTTGGTCAAACGTTATTTTTTTGGATTCAAATGTTTATAATGCTTCAATAAGGATTTTTTAATTGGCGACCAAAATTTGAGTGTCATTTGTTGAGTTTTAAGCGAGTTACAGAGCTTACAATTCCTCGCTATGTAAACAAAGCTTTTGTTTACATTTTGAATGTTGAAGTCAAAATTCCAGTTTTAGACCTAAAATGAATGTGTTAATCGTTAGGAACTGTTTATTAATGCTTCAAAAGAATAAAAATATAGACGAATCATCTTGAAAAAGATATTTTACTGGTATATTGAACCTATGTAAACAAAAACAGGGATCGAGCCTTGTTTACATGACGAAGAATTGTGAGCCCTGTATCTTGCTTAAAACTCATCGACGGGCACCCAAATTTCATTTGATCACTTGAAATGCATTTATAATGCATTGTAAATAATTAAAACAGAAAAATAAAATTTGACCAAAATCGTGACCATGTCCCTTTAAATATAGACACAGATAAAACAGATTTATGCGCTAAAAGTTTATTATGATTCATTAAATAGTTATTACAGTTTAAAGGAATAATACGTAATTTTGAAAATGATCATTTTTGCCCCCCCCCCTCCTTGAACCAGATAAATATGTAAATCTAAAGAATAAGTAATGTTTAATTAAGTAGACTCAAGTAATAAATATTGATTCGTAAATTTAAGCTTCTTTGCTATTGAATTTTGAGCCGGTTTCATGATCGAAATTCCGTGATGCGGTTTGTAAAATTTTGTAATTTGTTTTTTAAGAAATAGAGATGAAGTTCCTTTAAGATTACTTTTTATTAACAATTTACTTTAGGTAGTAGAAGCTTATTTAGCCTACCTAGTACAAGCAGAAATAGAAATGGGAAACAAGATAATAATGTATCCATCCCAAACAATGACTGCAATTGTGAATGGCTCATTTACCATTAAAGGTTACAAAAAGAAGGTAAAACATGCTAATAAAGCTACTGTAAGATGTAAATCATCTTCACTCTCTCTCTAGTATTTGTATAAGAATGTATGTTCACGAAATATTATTAGTTTAAAAAGGGTACTCACATTTCCATTTATGATCAAACAGTGAAGGATTTTCTCTGAACCTTTAGTTTATGTTTTGTAACAGGAAAAGACCGGGATTGAAACCCGAAACCCCTGAATCTCTAGACAGACAGGTGATCTACCAACTGAGCTATCTGGCCATCAGCAATTGAACCGGTCTGACCGTCAAAGCCTAAATTAAATTTGCAACATTTTTTTGGCTCACTGAGACAGTGGGGTGGGGGCAGCTTTGCTATGACCTCAGTGTGGGAATCTGAGGCTGGTTAAACAATAATGTTTGTGGAGCAGGTGATACCACATCTCAGTGATCTTTGTAATCTTGGTTACAATTGTTTATTTTTTCTTGGCAGCTGAAACTGTTTGAGTGTTCCACAGTGATTGGTGCAGTTGTCAGGCATGGACATTGGACATTACTTATAAGTATTTAAATGAGCATAATGAAAAATATTTTAAAAAGTGTATAATGTATTTTGTGTGTGATGAACAAAGGCACTTAATTTCAGATCGTTGAACCAGAGAGTGGAATAATTCTTTTCTGCAATCCTTTGATGGAGAGAAGATCACAGATACTTGCAGTGAAAAGAAATTGGTGGTAGAGTCATGAGTGGATAATTATATTTTGATATATACTTCATGAAGTTCAAATAGTTGCTCATTTGGTTTATAAACTGACAACATATTGGTATTAACCAACAATAGATGAAATACAAAACTGATATATTAAGGAAAAATAAACTTCAAGTAATATTAGAAAAAAGGGAATGCCCAATATTTATCAAATTATTTAATATTCAATTCTTTTTAAAACAATCTTACAGTTCTTATATGAGTCAAAGGATGTTGGCTTACAATGAGGTGATTCAGAAGCAGTGGCAGGTGGAAACAAAAATGCACTCTAAACAGACAGATGATTACAACTATGGAGTACATTGTTTGCTGGTAAAGTTCTACACCTTTATATTTTGTATGATCAGTTCTTTAAATAATATGATCTATATTTATTTAAACATCCATCTATACTGTTTTATGTGTTTTCTTTATGCTAGCACTTATATATACTAGTAGTTTGCAGAACGAGATCTCAGTGGGCAGTCTGTTATTAACATCACAAATGCAGACCTCACAGCTATGAGACAGAAAATTGCTACGAAGTTGATGATGTTTGAAAGTAATCAAACTTTCTTGATAAGTAAGCTTTGAAATTAATGTTGAATGCTTTTTTCAAATAAAACAAATAGTACAATGGAAACTTTTGTTTCGAAGTATACCTAATTGAACATTATCGAGGATGTGGGTTCGCTGTATTAGGTGAAAATGAGGTACATTCAGCTTTGCTCAATAAATAGGTATCTTGTATCAAGGCTTAGTTTTAAAAAAAATTAAAAAATACAAAACTATGCCTGAACTTTTTATAATCATGAATATTAAATGAATACTCCGTTCATTATGGTTCTCTATTACTTTCATAATGTTTTCAAAGTACTTTAATCTATGATATAATTTGTAGATTAAATGTCAAGTCTGCAAAAGACTATTTCACAGGAAGGACCACTGTGTTTTGTTTGCAAACTGTGTGAAATTAATTTTTGGGTAAGTTAATAATACCTCGAGATGGTACAATCATTCATCGCTTTTTTAAAATGCTTAAGCATTATAAATAGGCTTGTTTTAATCAATTATCAATATTGTTTTAAGGATGGGTGTTGCTGATGATGCATCATCATTTAGAGCATCATGTATGCCAAATATAGGATTCTTATTGTGGGTTGGAAAAAACAATACAATGTTTATGATTGTTTGATCTATTGTTGTATGTGAACTTTTAAAAGAAAATAAACATTACTAATTGTTTGAATTTTGTTCAGATAGTTGATAATAACATATAACTTGACAGGTGAAATGTTATATTCTTTATCAGTTTGAAGTTGGTGACATCAAATCATCAAACAAGACGTACATCATACTAAACTCTTGAGATAAATGAGATTCCATGCACTATATCAGAAATCTGATGTCAGTCAATTCATCATATCCTTACTACATTGGATGACATGAGATTCCATGTACTGTGTCAGGAATCTGATTTCAGTCAATACAGCATATCCCTACTACATTGGGTGACATGAGATTCCATGCACCGTGTCAGGAATCTGATGTCAGTCAATACAGCATAGCCTTAATGCATTGGATGACATGAGATTCCATGTACTGTGTCAGGAATCTGATGTCAAGTCAATACAGCATAGCCTTACTACATTGGATGACATGAGATTCCAGGTACTGTGTCAGGAATCTAATGTCAGTCTAGTCACCATAGCCTTAATGCATTGGGTGACATGAGATTCCATATACAATGTCAGGAATCTGATGTCAGTCAATACAGCATAGCCTTACTACATTTGGTGACATGAGATTCCATGTACTGTGTCAGGAATCTGATGTCAAGTCAATACAGCATAGCCTTACTACATTGGGTGACATGAGATTCCATGTACTATGTCAGGAATCTGATGTCAGTCTAGTCACCATAGCCTTAATACATTGGGTGACATGAGATTCCATGTACTGTGTCAGGAATCTGATTTCAGTCAATACAGCATAGCCCTACTACATTGGGTGACATGAGATTCCATGCACCGTGTCAGGAATCTGATGTCAGTCAATACAGCATAGCCTTACTACATTTGGTGACATGAGATTCCATGTACTGTGACAGGAATCTGATGTCAAGTCAATACAGCATAGCCTTACTACATTGGATGACATGAGATTCCATGCACTGTGACAGGAATCTAATGTCAGTCAATACAGCATAGCCTTACTACATTTGGTGACATGAGATTCCATGTACTGTGACAGGAATCTGATGTCAAGTCAATACAGCATAGCCTTACTACATTGGATGACATGAGATTCCAGGTACTGTGTCAGGAATCTAATGTCAGTCAATACAGCATAGCCTTACTACATTGGGTGACATGAGATTCCATGTACTGTGTCAGGAATCTGATGTCAAGTCAATACAGCATAGCCTTACTACATTGGGTGACATGAGATTCCATGTACTATGTCAGGAATCTGATGTCAGTCTAGTCACCATAGCCTTAATACATTGGGTGACATGAGATTCCATGTACTGTGTCAGGAATCTGATTTCAGTCAATACAGCATAGCCCTACTACATTGGGTGACATGAGATTCCATGCACCGTGTCAGGAATCTGATGTCAGTCAATACAGCATAGCCTTACTACATTTGGTGACATGAGATTCCATGTACTGTGTCAGGAATCTGATGTCAAGTCAATACAGCATAGCCTTTCTACATTTGGTGACATGAGATTCCATATACTCTGTCAGGAATCTGATGTCAGTCTAGTCACCATAGCCTTAATACATTTGGTGACATGAGATTCCATATACTATGTCAGGAATCACAAGTCAGTGTAGTCACATTAGCCTTAATAGATTGTGTGACATGAGATTCCATGTACTGTGTCCAGAATAATTAAGTTCTGACATGAGATCGCTCACAGTCACATAATTTGAGGGTAATTTGATCGGTTACTAGTATTTAACTTTGTATAATATGATATGAAGTCTAAATGAAATGTGGAAACATGCAAATAAATAAATATTTTTTAGCAAAAATGCGGCATTGGTATATACTAAATTTACTTGTCAACTTATTCTTTTAATTTTACCAATATAATTCTTTTCTCCTCCTCCTCTTCTTCCCCCCCCCCTCCTTTTTCTTTTTCAGTCAGTCAGACAGTGGTGGCATACGAGTAAATCATCATTTACAGATGCAGATTTATAACCAAAATGGCACTATATATATGCACTTAAAATCATTGTTCATATCAATATTCTTGACATTAATCTATACCTAAATATGTTTGTTCACATTTTAAAAAAGAGATGACAAAAATTATTATCACTTTATTTTTCACACTCTTATTTCAATCACGTGTTAACATGATATTAAAAAATACTCTTGCCACTTTACTTCGTAAAATTTAATATAGATCTCATTTCTTACATTTTTTTTTCATTTTATCTGCCATGTGACACTAATTTACCAGCATTTATTATTTGTGCATTTTTGTTTAAAAATTTACAAGTAAATCAAAATATGTTAAATGTTTTTATACTTAAAATGCTGATATACATATTATACATGTATATTAACTAAAGATATTTCTTATTATGGAGTAAATGTGTATTACAGAAAACAGATTACTGATATATGAATAAAATCATTTATGTCCCTGTATAAAATACCTGGTGAATCCCCCCTTCCCGATTACCACTTCCAAATGAATTAGTTTATTTCTAATATGCATCCGAATTCCATTAGTGCCGAGTTGGTTTTTACTTTTATACAAAAATGGTGCACAAAAAGGATGACGTAATGCATGAGATTCCTTACATCTAGTAGTTGCAATTAGGACATATTGGCAAAACCATGCATCACATAACACTAATATTATAACCGATAACGATAAAATAGTCCGATATACTCCCAATTATGTCGTGCGACAATCTAAAGACCTTAATATACCGGTAATAATTCTTTTTCAACCTGATCTGTCTATTTTCTTATTCATTTTAAGCATAAATAAACAATTCCTAACGATTAACACATTCACTGTAGGTCTAAAACGGGAATTTTTCCTTCAACATTCAAAATGTAAACAAAAGCTTTGTTTATATAGCGAAGAATTGTAAGCTCTGTAACTCGCTTTCAACTCAACAAATGACACTTTTGACAATTTTGGTTGCCTTTCAAAAATGCCGTACTGAGGCATCGTACAAATTAAAATCGGAAAAATAATTTTTGACCAAAATCGTGACCATGCCCCTTTAAACAGTAAACAGTTAAAGAACAGGGTTCCCTGTTTGAGGCAAAGTTAAATGGGCAACCTTCGACCTTTTTCTCAGCAAATGGTTGCAGAGGGAACACTTATGAATTCCTTTCATATTATTTTTAGATTTTTAAATCTTCAATCTAAGTCTGCAGCTGCGAAGTTTTATGCGATTAAAAAAGACGGTGTTCTGTTCTTGTGTGAGTACTTGCATACAAAACAACATATATAATCTCATATTAATTGGGGTTTTTTCTGTTGACAACAGTTTTGGTCAATTTTGACATAAAGAAGTCAGTGCAAGAGGTGTTTACATTTTGGTCCACATGTGCACGAGATGCTGGTGTAACGAAGAATATTGACCCGGGTTGAAAATCGAGACCAAGATCGTGAATTTTACACCCGGGGTCATTTTTCAACGATATGATTTTTTTTTCTAAACTTTGATGCCCTCTACACGTTGAAAATTGATCCTGTTGAGAATTGACCACAACTTCAGAGTTTTGATCTGAACTGGAACATACTCTACACGGTTTAAGTGTACAATCATGCACATATTTGAAAGTTTCAGTTTTAAAATGTACATACTGTCCGATACATATGCGAACGTGGCTAATTTCTTTTAGGCTGATATTTCCAATTCATCATTTAGTTTTGAGACTGAAAATATGATATCCATTTATTATTACAATACTATGTAAATAAAGCTAAGAAGATAACCGTTTTCTCCGGAATGGAACGGGCTAGTCGGGCTATAATAGTTTTTGACATAGAATTGAATATCATTCCCTCGTGTGACATAATTTAATGTTTAAACTTGTCGTAATCTCTGACAAATATTATCTAATAAATATTGACCGTTATCGTTACAATTCAGTCAATTCAACACAGCTTTATTCGACAGGCACATTGCGTTGAATATTTTTCTAATAATTAAAAAAATATAACCTCTATACTTTTTTTATTAGATTAAGGGTATATTTATTTGTATTAAGACAGAAATATATAACATAACATATAAGGTACCTGTGCTTAATTTGAAGAAGGCAGAATATTTCCCTGACGAAATAATAAATGAATGGTTGTCATATTTTTTTTACCCAACAAGTTTCAACAGTTTTTATTTATTTGATACGACTTAACAAATAGTTTTTCATAAACTTGCCAGATAAACTATTTCTGCATGTGCATAGTCACAGTTTATTTTCAAACAATACAATTCATCTCTATTTGTTTTAGTTTTCAATTCCATCATTTACCTGTAAATTAGAAACACATAAAACAGAGGTTATATATTTTGTCATAATTAAAAACATATACCATCTACAGTCAAAATGAAAACAAAGGAATTTCAAAAAAAGGCTTACATCTACATGTACATGTAGAGGTGAAGGATGGCTGATCTAAACATTGTAATGTTATACATCATTTTATATAGTGAACTTGGTTTTGAAACATTACAATCTCGAAGCGATATACATAAACTAATTCTATTATACAAGATTTTAAATGGTTTAGCAATAACATACATGTTAGATTTAATTCAATCATATTTTCCAACTGAACATGCATATAATTGTGGCAGAATCGTTATATATAATATATATATATATATATATATATATATATATATATATATATATATATATATATATATATATATATATATATGATAAGTGTATTGTTATTATAATGTATTCTAGTAATATAATTATGCTGTGTATTATATATTGCATAGTCAAGGTTATTATTTAAATAGATTTTACTTACATCAGGTAGTCTTTGATATTACTTAAGCAATTAGTATGCAGTCAAGCATAGTACCTGGGTGGTCAGTGGAACTGCCTAAGGTATATTATTAAGTATTGGCCAAATATTAGATATGTCTTTTAATCCTATTGGTGTTTTAGTTTTCTATTGTGTTAAGATTGGTTAGCAAGGTTTTTCCTCCAAAAGTTCTTAGATTTTGGTTACTGTTTGTCATGATCTTGATTTGGGCAGTCACAGTATATTTATGACAGATCTGACAAAAACCTTATACTGATATAAGACTGACATTTCCTCTGTATTGATTCACATGACATTACATCATATGGCAATATTCAGATTTTTGATAAAGATCCTTTCCCACAGACTGGGTCAACATTCTTAATACATAAAACCAAGTCGAACCCTCAACAGTCTTGACGTATTTATGCTATACAAGGACTGTTACATAATCGTAGGTCGAATGACTAAGATTAAAAAATGATGGTTAAGCAATTCAGAGTTTTCCAGGATAAGCTGCCCCACATAACATCACCCCATCCCAATGTAGGTCTGAAAAAGCCGACATTTTTCAAGTGTTTCTCTATCAATTGTACACTTGAGTAATCTCAATCTATTCAACCTTTTGAATGCCTATTCATAATATGAAATAATCTATTTAAGGATTTGTTAATTGATGAGAGTCGATGTTTATATTGTGGGTCTGAATCTGAAGGAAATATGATTTTTTTTTTTGGATGTCCAAAATACACTCAGCATGTACCTTTTCATATTAACAATTAATTGTATACATTATGGTAGTTCAGATATTTGATAAAAATAAAATTGTAAAATTGTTTCCCTATGTCTATAGTTATATTAGAGCTCCGCAGTGTTTTTGTTCTCTTAAGTTACATTGCTTAAACATATTTAAGTAGTATACATATGTCATGTTGTAAATTTTGAATTTACTGGGTGGGTGTAAATACAAAATTTACAACATGTAGTAATTTTGATAAATAAAACTATTTGTTTGTTTTCTAAATAAAATTTGGTTTATACACAGAGGACTTAAACAGATTTAATGCGTGTTTTTATAATACATATTTACTGAAATGCATGAAAACTTTCTGCACTATTTTCTTACGCGTAGACTCAATTCATGTGTTCTACGCGTGCCTTCCGGTTTGAGACTTCGGCTGACAGTAAACCAATAGACGGGGTCACGTGACCCCGTCTAAAAATCTCAGAGATGGCTTGATAGATTTTCGTGAAATTTTCAAGACTGATAGAGAATGATAATATCTCGAGGCGTTTTTCTTATTTTTTTAAAATCTATTTCCGGTCGTCCGTTTCCTGTCCCTCAACGAAAAAGCTTGTTCCCTCGAGATCTAAGAATCGGCAAATACTTGAACATCGAAACTCTGTGGGATGATAGACCTGTATATGTAGATGTGTTTAAACTATTTTGTTTTGTTCGTCGTAACTTCCGGTCGTCACCGGAAGCACTTCAAAAATAATTATTGTTACGCATTAAATTCCTTTTCCATGAAATAAATATTTAAGTATAAATCTATACATAAGTCAACTATGCGATGTCAAATCAACAAAAAAATTCTACTTACGGTGAGATATCTCAATTATCTCAGGTAACTTTTTTAAAACACATTTTGTACCCGTAAGATCTCAGAAACTATAAACGATCAAGACACGAAACTTTAATGGATGATAGACATTTGATTGAAGATGTGTTTAACTGGTTTCATTTTGTCTTCCGTCACTTCCGGTCCACACCGGAAAAGTTCAAACAAATCGAGCTGTTTATCAGTTTAACTGGTTTTCTTTGATGTGTTCAGTTTGATAAATGAAAAATAATGTACAAAAGGCAAGTATACAAGAAATGTTTAATACAAATTACATTGAACACTTCTGTTTGGCCGTTTCCTGTCCCGAGACCTAAAGTCTTATTTCGACGAGATCTCAAAAACGGTAACAACTTGAACAACCAAACTTTGTGGGATGATAGACCAATGTATGTACATCTGTTAACACTATTTTGTTTTATCCGGCGTAACTTCCGGTCGTCACAGGAAGTACACCCAATTTTGATTTTTTAAAAATATTTTTGTTATTTAGCATTGAAGTAACATTTTAGCTATAGAAATACAAAATTGTCATCTACACATGGTAAAAAGAGTTTTATTTCCGGTGAGACATCTCAAATATCTCAGGTAGCCTTTTTTATAAACAAAGTACCCACAAGATCTCAGAAACTGTGATAGATCAAGACACAAAATTTATATAGATAATGGACATTGATTGAACATGTGTTTAACGGGTTTCATTTGGTCCTACGTCACTTCCGGTTATTACTAGAAACGTTCAAGCAATAGAACCTTTTTTTTTAATTTTAACTTTTTTAAAACATTTTACTCAATGTGATGAACAGTAACGTACCGTAGGTAAATGTACTGATATATATACTTTCCATTTTTTAAATCACTTCCGTTTGTTTGTTTCCGGTCCCGAGACAAAACCCTTTTTTCAACGAGATATCATAACTAACAAAAACTTGAACATCCAAACTTTGAGGAAAGACAAAATATACATATTATATCCATTTTCTGTTAACAATATAACTGGATTTTTTGTGCAGATTAATACATGAGGAACGGAAGACCTTTTTGTTGCTAAAGCAACAAGAGTCTATTTATTTTTATTTTTTTCCTTTTTTTGTCCACAAGATTTCTCGGAGATGGCTGGATAGATTTTTATGAAATTTTCTGGAATGAAAGAGAATGATAATATCTCTAGGCGTTTTTTTCATTTTTTCAAAATTTATTTCCGGTCGTCCGTTTTCTGTCCCGCGTTGAAAAAGCTTGTCACCTCGAGATCTCAAAAACGGTAAAGTTTTGAACACCCAAACTTTGTGGGATGATAGACCTATAGCGTAGATGTGTTTAAACTATTTTGTTTTGTTCGTCGTAACTTCCGGTCGTCACCGGAAGCACTTCAAAAATTACTATTTTTACGCATTAAATTTCTTTTCCATAGAATAAACATAAAACTATAATTCTATACATAAGTTATCTATGCGATGTTATATCAACAAAAAAATTCTACTTCCGGTGAGATGTCTCAATTATCTCAGGTAGCTTTTTTGAAATACATTTTGTACAAACGAGATATCAGAGACTATAAGTGATCAAAGCACAAGACTTTAATGGATGATAGACATTTGATTGAAGACGTGTTTAACCGTTTTCATTTTGTCTTCCGTCACTTCCGGTCCACACAGGAAGAGTGTAATCAAATCGAGCTGTTTGTCAGTTTAACTTTTTGTTTTTGATATCTGTAGTGTGCTCGATGAACAATAAAATACAAAGGGCAAGTATACAAAAAATATTTAATAAAATTTACATTAAGCACTTCCGTTTGTCCGTTTCCTGTCCCGAGACAAAAAACCTTATTTCGATGAGATCTCAAAAACGGTGTCGACTTGAACAATAAAACTTTTTGGGATGATAGACCTATGTATGTACATGTGTTTACACTATTCTGTTTTGTTTGGCGTAACTTCCGGTCGTCACCGGAAGCACTTCAAAAATAATTACTTTTACGCAGTAAATTGTTTTGCCATAGAAGAGATATATTCATGTACATGTAAGCATAAATCTATACATAGGTTATCAATGCAATCTTATATCAACAAAAAAATTCTACTTCCGGTGAGATATCTCAAATATATCAGGTATTTTTTTGAAACACATTTTGTACAAACGAGTTCTCAGAAACTATAAGTGATCAAAGCACAAAACGTTCATGGATGATAGACATTTTATTGAAGATATGTTTAACCGGTTTCATTTTTTCTTCCGTCACTTCCGGTCCACACAAGAAGAGTTCAAACAAATCGAACTTTTAATCAGTTTAACTGTTTTTCTTTGATATTTGTAGTGAGCTCGATGAACAATAATGTACAAAAGGCAATTACACAACAAATATTTATTACAATTTACATTGAGCAATTCCGTTTGTCCGTTTCCTGTCCCTAGACAAAAAACCTTATTTCGACGAGATCTCATAAACGGTGTCGACTTGAACAATCAAATTTTGTGGGATGATAGACCTATATATGTACATGTTTTTAAACTATTTTATTTTGTTCGGCGTAACTTCCGGTCGTCACCGGAATCACTACAAAAATTATGTTTTTTCTTTATTTATTTCTTTTACATAGAATGAATATATCAGTATACAATATTAGATGTGTCATCTTTATAATGTTAAATTTTCAAATAACTGTTACTTCCGGTGAGATATCTCAAATATCTCTATGTAGCTTTCCTTTTTACAAATTTGATGTCCGCGAGATTTTTGTCACTGTAAGTAATTGAGACACGAAGCTCTCAGGATTGATAGAAATTTGATTAGGGATGTGTTTAACGGCTTTAATTTTGTCAACTGTCACTTCCGGTTCTTACCGGAAGGGTTCAAACAAATCGTGTTTTTAACAAGTTTAACTGAATTTCTTGGTTGTTTCATGTAGCCTGATAAACAGTGATGTACGCTAAGCAAATGTACGAAAAATACCAGCTTTTTTTTATTAATCACTTCCGTTCGTCAGTTTCCCGTCTCCAGACAAAAGCTATTGTTTCAAAGAGATTTTAGACTTGGCAGAAATGTTAACAACCAAACTCTGAGGAAAGATTGACTTATGATTGTACAAATATTTGTTTAGTTCGGCATTACTTCCGGTCGTCACAGAGAATACTTCAAAAATTGATTTCTTTTTCAATCTCGTTGTTTTACATGGAAGTAACGTCTGGATATATCATTAACAATAATTATCATATCAACTATTTTCTCTATGTGAGAGAAGCAATGTCTACGGTTAAATTGATTCATGTATATCAAAACGGAAGACCTTTTTGTTGCTTTTGCAACAAGAGTCTAGTTATTATTATTATTTATTTACTTTTTATTTTATTTTTTGTATCCTTTGAAATCCCCCCTCCTTCAACCCTACTTTTATGACTCATATTTATTAGTTTAAGCGCGGACTGCTCCTCCATACATCTGAAGCAGAACCGGGAAGTGACGCACCTGATTGGTAGATATTTAAGATTGCCTGGATCTCCCCTGGTCGTAATTCTGGCACGCTCTATCAAGGGTAAGTTTCGGGTATTTTCTGTAGATGTTATGTCTGCCGTTGAGTTAATTACAATATTATGTGTAGTGCTTTACATGTTACTCCGCCTAAGGTCATCGAATTTGACCGATGAAAAATTGTAAAAATATCGTATTAGTCATTCATATTTTTCTGAAGGTTTTGCAGTTGAAAAATGTGCGTTATTTTTGTTCTTCGTTAATAAAAACGAATTATTTGTAGGAATATCAATCGTTAACGTGTCATTTTAACGCTAAAACCAAGATCTATTTCTAGATTAAGTAGATAATATAACACATACTAAAAATCTGAAGCAGCCAAAGTTAATTTAAAACATTACATTAACCAAATAAAATCAAACCAATGTATTTTTAAAACAATAATATGTATAAAAATTACAATAACTTCATGCACCTCCTAAAGAAGTAGTACGGTTTGGATAAATAAATTATTCCGGTTTGGATGCTAAAATATAAATTGTGCAAATGGTACTGTTTGAATAATTTAAACTCATTTTAAAGTTATGGCATTTTTGATATTTTAGACATAAATAGAGCAGTTTGCATTTTATCGGTGTGTAATCGAAGAGACATCTTTTTAGAAAATAGTGGACCATTCAATTACACAACATGCAAAAGATGTATTTAAAGTCAGGTGAAAAGAACATGATATACAGACGGTGAATTTTTCTTTCCTGTCCGACATTTTTATAAACGTGATGAAACCAAAATACTTCCACATGTTCAAAGGGGACTAAGTTCATTTCTTTAGACAAGCATGTTTTTTTCCTCTGATAAAATGGTATATTTAGTTTATAATTGATCAGAAATTAATTATTTAACGAATAAGGAATCATTCTTTGATCGAGTATCATGAGTTGATTATTTTGGTCGGGGCGAGGTCAAATCCAATAAAGCTCGAAACGAAATTATCACCTCAGAATATCCAAAGAATGATTCCTTATTACTTATATTAATTTATTTCACCGTAATTGTACGATTAAATATTAGAATATTAATAAGCAAACGTCATTTGAATTTATTGGACTGAATATGAACAAATTGATACGTAGTCTTATCACATGAAAAAACACTGAAAAATGTAAATATAGTTATATCAAGTTTTTTTTTACTAACATCTCAAACGAATACTTTCTTTAGTTTTAAATTATAAAGAAAAAGAAAAAAAAAGTTTTTCACCTTTAACCTGAAAAGCAATACATCATATAAACACCTTAACAGGCAATCTACTACTTATAGCAAGCGACTCTATGATGTGTTATTTTAGAAATTCTGCAGGCATGTTCGCGAAGCTATCTTAGGACTATGGCGTGTCCTAAGTACGTCTTAGGATACGTCTTAGTCTTAAGTCTGTTTCTCGAAGCTCTCCTAAATTTAGGAACCGCCATAACTTTGTCCTAACTTTAAGACATCACCTACCTTGTCCTAAGACCATCCTAAAGCTATAAGATCACGTTTTTAGGGATATTGGGATGTTGTGAAGCCTTTTCTTAAGACCGGTAGAATAAAGCAATATTTTCCACAGTTCCAGCATTTTCGACAAACATCAAATTCCTAATCCGGGAAGGGGGGGGCATAGTCAATTATTCTATCATGTATGTTCATTTTAACAAAATGATGTGAAGTGGACCCCGAACTCTCACCACTTCCCCGTTGCTACATGCTTGCCTTGGAGTTGACAAATTAAGATTTTTTTTCGCAAATACTATGTCTGTTTGACAAATGAAATTTATTCACTTATTTTTTTTATCTACATTGTACACTAAATGAGTTACATTCATTGTTTTGATTATAATAATTTTTGATAACAATTATTTAAATGGCCTTTGCTATAAAAAGTAAATTAACATCGGGTTACATATACCATGCGTGATCATTCCTAATTTTGATCACTTTATTTTGAAAAAAATAATCTTTAAAAAATGTGTAATGCTGAATGAACTGTATTTATATATTATCGAGATATATTACAACTTATTCCTTATTTAACATGTTCGTGTATTCTATATATTGCAGATTAAAGGGAAATTGATTGTGTTTGTACGAGTACATGTGTTTCCTCATGTAACGTTTCAAATTCCATGAAAATCGCGTGTTTATGTATTACATATACTTGAATGACAAGATTCTCAAATGTTAATTATGAAATGACAATACACACGTGTTGTTTACATAATTATCTGCTTGAAGCCAATTCTGTCCTGATACATATTTTCTTTGTTTAAAAAAGAACAGTTATTTGAATTTTTAGGGGCTTGTAATATTTTTTATTTTAATTTTTTTTTTGGGGGGGGGGGGGGGGGGGAGGGGGTTCATTTAAAGAAAAACAAACTAAATTGTTATTGGTAACTGATATATATTTAGGTAAATGTAAAATTATTAAAATGCATACATTAAAATTACTGGTTTTAGGCCTTTTGTGTTAACTACCGAGACGTACAATTTTCTCTGGCAAAATGTTTAATGATTCATCCCTACATAAATCTCTCAAATTTGATCTGAATGAATAATTGTGAAAAATAAGAACGGTTGTAGAAGGTTAGGATATCCTAACTTAAGATGTTCCTAAGTAACCGTCGAGCTACATCTTAAGACGTGTCCTAAGTTGATCTTAGGATGTTCCTAACTTTTTTCCTAAGTCATATCTTAGGAACACACTTAGGTCATATCTTGGGAAAGTTTCGTGAACATGCCTGCTGGAATGATATAATCGTGAAGTAAGTTGAACGGAGAACGTGCTTGGTAATAATATTATGAACGTGAGCCTCGTTTATATTCAATACAAAGCCTATACATCGCTAAACGAAAAAAATTCTACGATTATTTCACTCCCAGTGATATTATACAAAGTACCATAGATGTCTGCCAAGTCATATATTTAAGTATATAACAAGTTGCTGGCCTTTAAAAAAAGGACTACAATACGTGGACCATTTGCATGTGTTTCCAATGAAAACGTGAAAGTCTTAAGATTATCAGAGATTCCACCCACTCTAGCCCCCTGCTTTTAACCACTCAATTTGTACCATGTATTACGTATATGTATAGCTCTGACTTTTTATCTCAGAACTTAAAGGGTTCATACTTCTAAAATAATTATGATCTATCTATTAATGAAGTATGCATGTATAGTATCAGGTATTCGGCGAATTCTACTATTTGCGCACACATTACGATTCGCACTACTTTGTTAACTATGCAGTGACAGCTTTGTTTAAATTAATTTCATATTTTGATGCATTTTTCTTGAGATTTAAACTTTTATACAGTGACATAATTATCCAATCACACTTAAATGCTTAAAAAATTTTAATCGGGAAGTACTCTAGCCTCGCCTACTATAAAAGTAAAGTTAAGTTACATGTGTATACGGAAAACAACAAAACATTGCAAATTTATATGCTATTTGATGCATGTTGTAGTTTCGGCATACATGTAACATTAACTTATTTCATAATACTGACAGTTCATATCACATGCCGATTATTTCTTTAAAAGGAATACTTTGTTTCTGCACTGACTACTGTTTACCGACAACTTTACAATTACAACGCCTTTGAACTAATGTGCGCATATGGCATGGAATCCCGATCCCGATTCAGATAAACTTGTGCTAGCCTGTGGGCATGTTCACGAAGCTATCTTAAGACTAAGATATGTCTCAGACATCACTTAGGACACGTCTTAGTCCTAAGTCAGTTTCTTGAAGCCGTCCTATTTTAGGACATGTCTTAAAAATATCTTAACTTTAAGACATCCTAACAGGTGTCTTAACTAGTAAAAATGGCAAATTGCTTCCCATACTCGCTTTTTTGTGTTGTTTGTCGTTACCGTCGAAAGTTTCGAAAACAAAACTCCTTTACATTTCTCCACTTCTTTAATAATGATTTGAATTTCAGCCTCAGAAAAGTTAGGATTTCTTTTTCTTGATGACGTGGCTAGGTTCACTGGCTTAACATGTATAATGTAATGAATATGCACTGGACAGAACTGGACGCACGGATAATTTAAGACTGGCGCGAATTAAAACCAATTACCAATATCATTGGCTGATCATATAAAAACATGAACAAGGTACACGTGCTTTTACAAGTGTATGTTGAATGCTGTGTGAACCATTCATTTACATACATTAGCTTTTCCTAAAAGTATCTATTTACATGTTAAAATTCCATAATATTGAAGACAATTACTTACATTTATTGGATTAAAGGCAGATAAAAAATCCAAAAGAACAATAATGTAGTGAATGTGTCACAAGAAATATCTCTCTCTCTCTCTCTCTCTCTCTCTCTCTCTCTCTCTCTCTCTCTCTCTCTCTCTCTCTCTCTCTCTCTCACACAAGATCGAGTGGGAAAGGGATGAGGAAGAATATAAAGTTCGGGAGTTTTCGTAAAGTTGAAATAGACACACAGGAATCATATATATATATATATATATATATATATATATATATATATATATATATATATATATATATATACATATATATATATATATATATATATATATATATATATATATATATATATATATATATATATATAAATTCAGGCTTGGGGCGAATGACATTGAAAAATAATGCATTACATTACCATTACTTCATGAATTTGGGCATTAAATTACCATTACCATTACTTGATTTTCTTGAAGTAATGCATTACATTACCATTACAGGAGTAAAGTAATGCATTACCATTATCATCACATTTTTAAAAATGAACATGCATAAATAAGCATAGTAATGCAAAGTAATGCCATGTAATGCCAGCATTCCACTAGATTTTGGAAAGTAATTAATTACATTACCATTACTTGTAATGCTAATTTTGTGGCATTACACATTACTAGCATTACTTTAAAAACATGTAATGCATTGCATTGCAATACCATTACATTTAGCATTACCCCAAGCCTGATATATATATATATATATATATATATATATATATATATATATATATATATATATATATACACACACACATGTGTGTACGTGTATTATTCTTTTAACACCCCCTCCCTCGCTTCGTTACAACGCTTATACCGTAAATCAATAACGACCAAATGCTCAACACACTGCACAGTTTAAATAATACTTATGTGAAAATATAAATACTTTATTAAGACGATTTTATTCACTCTATTTATGATATATGTACCCAAATTATGTTTTCTGATTGAAAAAATACATTCCAAAGTATAGAACAGTATTTTGTATCATCGTTTTAAACTGTTTTTCTTGTAAGGCCAGCATTTTTTTATTTTTAGGTTTACGAACCACAAAATGATAAAGTTCCGTAGGAGGAGGAAATAAAAAAAAAATAAAAATCTCTTTTGACCTACAATTTTTTTACTTTTAGGTTTACGAACCACAAAATTGTAAAGTTCTGTAGGAGAAAAAAAAACTTTTATGACATCATCTTTATTCTAATATTAATATAATGAATGACAACTTCATGATAGTGGTGTGTAACTGCATCAAGTGTAGCATGTGAAAAGTATGTCATCTGTGTAACATATCTCTGAAATAGTACAATAGAACATTAGACATACAGCTTTGATATTACATGTACATATAGCAATGTCAGGGGTGTGCAATTACAAAATTTTGCCACAAAGTTACTAGCCCAAGATTCAAAGTTACCAGTCAAACTATTGTCGGACATGTCAACATTTCATTTTAAAAAAACAACCTAAATTTTATGTACATAAAGTAATAATGTTTTCTCCTGTATGATACTAGTATATAATTATTAATATACAAAATATTTATTACTTTCATGTTTTCTGCAGTTAAAAAATATTCAACTTCATTGATCTCTCACATTTTTTTTTACAAAATTGGTTTGGGTGTTTATATGTGAGAAAACTCAAACATAACATTGTGAATGTGAACAGACTCTATAAAATCCCTGCAACTATATGTGTGCATGCATTTATCCTGTTGAATTTCCATGTACAAAGTACAACTATGCAATTAATTATGTAATGGTAAATTTTAATTGAAAATAACAGAAAATGCACAAACAATAATATGATTTTTTTTTAATTCACTAGGCAGGTCACTTTAAAATGTGTTCATGAGAATAGTTACTGCAGAATATCTCTAATACATCTCTCTCTCTCTCTCTCTCTGTAAAAATTTTTTTTTAAAAAGCCAATGAATACATATGCCAATTCAACACAAAAAGAAAGGGAATCATTTTACAGTGATGTACTTGAAAACAGCTGCACAGGTAACTATCGAAGCCATGTTCAGTGAGGTGTGACTATCTCGTCTAGCCACTGGTCAACACTGTCGGTAAAACTTCAAAGTATGAAACTTGCAGCAGAGTGTTTGTAGAAGCTTCTCTGAAGAATGTAGCACGAGAAAAAGATGCGTAAGAAATTTTTAGGCTATCGTGACACAAAAAGAGCAGATTTTATGCCTCTGTGATAACAATGACGATACACTTTTCCTACTTGAAAAAATTTGCTGTCGGGGAGAAAAAAAAGATATTTTTTGTAATTTTATTTTTTTTCTAAAAACTCAGAAAACCGAGCGGCGGGTTTGTAAACCTAACTATAAAAAAAATACTGGCCTAAGGATATATACAAACTGAAATTAAGATGTCTTAAATTAGGACACATCTGAGATAGCTTCGAGAAACATCCTAAGATATGTCTCAGATTGGTCATAAGATTCGTCTTAAGATATGTCTTAGGACATGTCTTAAGACGAATCTTAAGATACTTTCGTGAACATGCCCACTGGTTCCCTGAGCTACCCATTTCGCACAGGAACCAGGCTAGCTCATGGGCAGGCTGAATTTTCCCCATAGCATCCGGTTTAACCTCGCTTATATATTTTCTGCGTGGACCTCAGGGTCCACGCAATGATAAAAATTTAATAGTTAAAAATTTGCCAAAGCGCAGTTGTTAGGCTGTTGCAAAACTAAAAAGTTGTTTGGGAACGTTTCAATTTTTAATTTAAAAGAAATAGACAAGAATGATGTTTGGTAAGTTAAATACTCTGTATCAAAAGTGATTTTTTTTTTATTTTCGTGAAACCCAAACCAGGAAACCAATAAAAATATCCACGGTATCACAGTTTGTTCTGTAAAGTGTATCTATATATTATATTGTTTCAATTTTAAAAGAGAAAAAAAAATATTTGTATCATTATAGATGATTTTACAGACTTTAAACTTATATAAGTTGGTATATTTCTGTATTTGACTGACCTCTTTTGGTTTTTTCATGTTTTCACGTTTAAAGCCGATAACGTTATAGAATCATAACTTAATTGAAACTGTCGTAAACACATGTTTTTTTGTGTCGGTAAAGATTTTAGTAAGGCTGAATCTTTCGAAATTAATATCGATGGAATGATTATACAATAGACTTAACATATCTGTAAAGCACTCTGTATGCAATTTTTATAAGCCAATTGCAAGTTATTTGGAGCTTGTGTAAAATTAAAATTCAAATTACGGTATATTAAGTTTTGTTGACTTAAAGCTGCTTGGTCCGAATTTTTTGTTATTTCAGTATTAATTTCTTTTTCTATTGAAACCATTTATCTTAGAAAGTTATGGACTTTCTCCTATTCACACCAGCAGAATCAGTCTTCTTTCAAAGTTAGAAATATTCAAAGTAAATAAAAATACTTTCTTTTTGAGCAAACGAAAAACAAACCAAAATGCATCACAGGAATGTTTAGAAAAGGAAACCGTTTGGTTTCGTCCCCCGAATAATTGGGGTTATTCAACCCGCATGCTATGCATCGATTGTAAAGAAAGCAAACTTCAGACATATTATCGAACAAAAAGTACACATGTTTTTTTGTAATTTGTCTGATCATTTCGACCTTTATTTGGAGCGATGTCAAAGTCGTAATACAACCATACCCGTCTCGTCGTCAGGGGTGAACAGAGGCGAAATAACGCGGTACCGTTTTATGTCGTTTGTTTTGTTAGCAAATTTTGTACATTCCGTTGAGCGTGCAACGTTTCGTGAAAACGTGTGCACCGGTATCAGAAAAAACGTACCCAGTATTTAAAAAATCGCACGTTTTCTCCACGAGACGTTGTACCAAGGTACGTTTACTCTGGACTCTGTAAAAATCATAAACATAATGTTAAATAGTTTTAAATACTATTTTACTGCATTAATATAGAGAAATATAAAATTAATGAATTTAAGAGATATATATGAATTTTAATAATGATAATTATTTTACCTGTGTCGGTAGAATATGGATAGTTTTAAATACTACTTTCATGCATATTTTGATGCATAAATATAGAGAAACATATAAATTTATAGATAATACCTTTATAATTATACAGATCACGTAAGGTTTTTCTTATATACGTATCGATTGAATATACAGGCTATATGAATATATGAATATGAAGAACTTGGACATGATTGGAGCTCAAAATTTCAAACTTTATTTTTATGAATACGAGATATTTCGTCGGAATACGTTAAACACCCTATAATATCCCACTTTATCATGTTAATACGCTGCAGTTAATTATAAGAATTATACATTATTATCATTTGACAATCTGAAATTCGTAAACAATATATTTTTTTTTTAGTTTTTTTTTCACCCCATACACCAGATATGCTTCTATCATTTCCATTTAAGTGAAACTGATGCGATTTCGTCATTTAGATCCACCGGTGCGGTATTTTTTCATATACATAATGAATAAGAAATTCCTTATTACTTTAGATTTATATAATTTTAAACCATCGTACGATTAAATATTTAGATATAAATAATGTAAAGTCACTAAGTGCCAAACTTTACAGGGGATAAAACAACACATTACCTATAAAACGCCCGAAACACATGCTCGGCAGTCGTGCGAACAACCGATGAGAAAGTAGTACACAAAAGCAAATAAATGAGAGTAAAAAGAAAACAATCTTGCGAATAGCTGACGAAAGTGAATACACGACGGTCGTGCGAATAGCTGCTGAGTGATTTACATGCACGACAGTCGTGCGTATAGACACTACCGTTTATGTCGATTAATTGTGAACAACGGAACAGGTTTGGATGACCTTGTTTTTCAAAATAAGAACTGTTTGGATACGCATCTGATACGGTTTGGATGTGGTTAACATATGAGTTAAATAATTGGGGTTATTCAACCCGCATGCTATGCATCGATTATAAAGAAAGCAATCTTCAGAAATATTATCGAACAAAACGTACACATGTTTATTTGTAATTTGTCTGATCATTTCGACCTTTATTTGAAGCGATGTCAAAGTCGTAATACAACCATACCCGTCTCGTCGTCAGGGGTGAACAGAGGCGAAATAACGCGGTACCGTTTTGTGTCGTTTGTTTTGTTAGCAAATTTTGTACGGTTTTTTTCCTTCATTGAAATTTGGCTTAATCGACTGGGAAAACTACTGCAATATCTATTATTATACTATACTTAGCATAACCAACGTTTAAAAGCGTGCATAAAATCTGATGTAAAATCGGACCAAACAGCTTTAAATGCACAAGTCTTTAACGTGTATGTTTATTTTTTTTAAACAATGTGACTTCGTATGTCTATGGCATGACGATATCCATATTGAAAGCATGCTTTTCAGTGGGGGCATTTATATCGCACAGTAGCGATGCTATATCCCCTTCGCGAGGGGATAATTAAAAGAACGGTTTAAACTCATATGTTTACCACATCCAAACCGTATCAGATGCGTATCCAAACAGTTCCTATTTTGAAAAACAAGGTCATCCAAACCTGTTCCGTTGTTCACAATTAATCGACATAAACTGCTTATTTACATAATATTAACATAAACCTCGTAGAACTTTAAAGATTTTATATGCTTTTACGTGCAGATAGATCTGACGATCTTTTTAATGTAAAAGTAGACAATGTAAGCCTTAAATAACACGAAAACTTATTAAGAAGCAAACGGAGCCACCATTTTCACTTTATCCAAACACGTTACTACCGGTGCGGATACAGGACAGTGTTTTCATCAGCAAAATGTTTGCATGAAAAAATATTGTTACCATTATATACAGCGAAGTCTTGATTGCATATGACACCAAGCATGTAAATCCTTACGAGGAAAGCGTGTAAGAACTGTGTGAAACGTTTCACGAGGTTAATGAGAATTCATTAGGAACATTTAACGCATTGAAAACAATAAACATAGTACTTATCTTTTAAACAAACGTGTTTTCTTTTTCAACAAACAAAAGAACAAGACAGTTTTAACGGAAACTGGGTTTTTTTAAGGTGTACAATGTTCAGATATGCAATCCATCAAAATATGTTTTAAATACAGTTAACAAAATAAGACTTTTATAGAAAAAAATCCAAATCAACAATGAGTGACACTTTGATATTGAAATAAGCATGCAACTTTTTTAAACTATTAGATTGTGTACAATTAGCACACAAAACCTCCGAGGCTAGTGCATCGGTTACTGTCTTAACCTGCATGTCGATCAAATTTTGAGTATTTGATTTCATTGGATGGTCACGCGTTTCTGCAAAGATAAGAAACTTTGTAGTTTGAGTACTGATGCTAAATAAATATTACTTGGTAGTTTTCCCATTTTCTTTACATGCGGGTCGCATGTCATCGAAGGCGTGGGTAGTGTAGCGATTTTATGTTATGTAATGTTAAATCATGCGTACGGCACATGACGGCTGTGTTTGTATTGTCGTATAAATGAGCTCGTCGCAGCCGCAGCGTTCTTTTCCCTAGCAGTCTTGAAAGAGAAAGACCGAGAGAGAAACTGCGAGACTAAGGTACGGTTTTGGTAGGTGGGTTTACCAATCGTGTTTGACCACTAGTTGGTTATTATAGAGGCTGTCCTCTCGGAGGTTAGCCTAGCTTAGTCGTCGCTGATACTCTAGTAGTATTAGGGAAGGGGTACGCCTTTAGTTAGAGGTTGTACACTGTCCGTCCTGCATAAGGCATTAACACAGTGACTGCCTCTACTAAGGGTTTACCTCTTCAGTAGGTTAATAAATTAAAATCGATGGAATGATTATACAACAGACTTAACATATCTGTAAAGCACTCTGTATGCAATTTTTATAAGCCAATTGCAAGTTCTTTGGAGCTTGTGTAAAATTAAAATGCAAATTACGGTATATTAAGTTTTGTTGACTTAAAGCTGCTTAGTCCGAATTTTTTGTTATTTCAGTATTTATTTTTTTTCTAACGAAACCATTTACCTTAGAAAGTTATCGACTTTCTCCTATTTACACCAGCAGAATCAGTCTCCTTTCAAAGTTAGAAATATTCAAAGTAAATAAAAATAATTTCTTTTTGAGCAAACGAAAAAACAAACCAAAATGCATCACAGGAATGTTTAGAAAAGGAAACCGTTTGGTTTCGTCCCCCGAATAATTGGGGTTATTCAACCCGCATGCTATGCATCGATTATAAAGAAAGCAAACTTCAGACATATTATCGAACAAAACGTACACATGTTTATTTGTAATTTGTCTGATCATTTCGACCTTTATTTGGAGCGATGTCAAAGTCGTAATACAACCATACCCGTCTCGACGTCAGGGGTGAACAGAGGCGAAATAACGCGGTACCCTTTTATGTCGTTATACCCGCACTTTCTAAAGAAAGTACGGGTATATTGTTGTTACCCTGTTCTGTCCGTCCGTCCGTCTGTCCGTCCGTCCGTCCGTCTGTCACGTTTTACTTTCTCAAACTGCTCTTACATCTTATAAACCAGCAAACTGAACTTTTGGAGTTTGATTTTGGGTATCATGTTGTTTTGTAAAAAGGTTTCAAAAGTTCTCTGTTAGTCCTGGGGGTCAAATAATTGGTAAAAAATGACGTGTTTTTTTTTTTGTTTTTTTACAAAAAACCTTCTTCCTCGAACTCCTCCTACATTTTCAACAGTAGACAAATCATCTCTTGGAATATGTTTTAGGGTATCCTAGATGCGCAATAAGGTTTCGGAATTTTCAATTTTGTCCTGGGGGTCATTTAATGGCTGAAAAATGACGGTTTTTTACCCAAACAAAAATGGTTTCAAAAACGTCATTTTTTTGGCAGTAGCCAAATGATCTTTTAGAATATGATTGGGGGTGTCAAATTGAAGTGTGATCAGGTTCCATAATTTTTTTTTATTAAGGGGATCAGTGAACAACAAAAAATATGACGTTTTTTTTCAAAAAAAAGTATGGTTCCCAGAACTACTCTTACAACTTTCGGAGTAGTTACGTCATCTCTTGGAATATAATTGGGGATGTCCTATAGATGTGCAATAAGGTTTTAAAATTTTAAATTTCATCCAGGGAGTCAAATAGTAGCAGAATATTGACGTTTATCACTAAAAAACATCATAGATCCAAGAGCTCCTCTTATGATTTAATGGATAGACACATCATATCTTGGGATATGATAGGGACTGTTCTATAGATGTGCAGTAAGGTTTTAAAAATTTAAAATTCATCCAGGGGGTCAAAAAGTAGAAAATTGACGTTTATCACTTAAAAAAAAAAACATAGATCCTAGAGCTCCTTTTATGATTTAATGGATAGACACATATCTTGGGATATGATAGGAACTGTTCCATAGATGTGCATTACGGTTTTGAAAAATTAAATTTAACCCGAAGGCCCATTACCTACATACCTTTTGATGCCCTTTAAGAATCAAGAATATATATGGTTAAGGGGTGGGGATCTCAACCGTTTTTATAGATATTCGTGCACTTCCTGTTCGAGAGGGGTCATGACCACCGCCAGGGCTCATGACCTACATACCGTTTGATGCCCCTTGACACAAGAAACAAGAATATATATGGTTTAAGGGTGGGGATCTCAATTGTTTTGAAGATATTAAGGGACTTGCTGTTTGAGGGGGTCAGGACCACCTACAGGGCCCATGACCTACATAACATTTGATGCCCCTTGACATCAGAAACATGTATATAAATGGTT
This sequence comes from Magallana gigas, assembly GCF_963853765.1. NCBI lineage: Eukaryota > Metazoa > Mollusca > Bivalvia > Ostreida > Ostreidae > Magallana > Magallana gigas. The sequence continues at coordinate 48,171,893 of NC_088857.1, read as the reverse complement.
TAGGGGTCATAATTATAACAGTTTCTGAAATATATGGTAATTTCAAATTCCTGGGGGGTGGGGATGACCCCAGGGGTCAGATCTTATAAACCCTATATATTACCAGTAACAGTCAATATATGCTTATGAAAACCCTATATTATTATCTTTGTCCGTTTTCAAGTTACCATTTACAATAGAGTCTACCATTCTTCCTACAAGGTTCAATGTTAGACCCCCACACCCTTTTGAGACTCCCCCCCCCCCCCCCCCCCCCGAAAAGTGGTTATCTAACCCAAAATGAGAAAAATCAAACCAGGGGGCTCAACTAGATATGCAGGCCTATGATATATCCCAGAGTTTTGTACAATTCTGTTCAGCCACCTCTGAGAAACAAGTTCAGAGCGGGAAAGAAGAAAAAGAAGACGAAGAATAATAATACATGTATTAAGAACCGTACAAAAACAATAAGTCTCCATATTTCATTCGGGAGACTTAATGATAAATATTAAATAGAGATAGGATCATCAAACATCAATAATTTAAAGATAATTGACAATTTCTGATTATAAGGGGGTCAGGATGACCCCTTAGGGTCATGACTTACATGCCATAATGATCTGATGCGCCTGCATGACCTAAGGAGGAATAATATCTTTGGATTAAGGTGGGGATCTCAATGGTTTTTATGATATTTGATAATTTCAGGAAGAGCACTTGGGATCATGACCTACATACCATCTGAAATGCCTTGAACAAAGAAACAATAATATAATATGTACATGAAATATGTTTCAATTTAAGAACCCAGATATAGATCAATCATCTATGTTTTGTAATACTTCCTATGTATATATACATGTATTAGTTTGTGTTTTGTTATATACTATTCATGTTCATGACTGTAGTATGGCTTTGTAGTCTTATTTTAAATTACATTAAAAATTTTCAAATATATGACTTGAAACCCCCACCCCCAAACAAACTCAAATATAAACTGTTCTCCCCCCCTCCCCCTTAATTGTTGAATGATCTATTAAAATCAAAATATAATTTGGGTGTCTAAAAACTTTTATAAACGGGTAAAAAATTCTTTAAAAAAAATTACATTACACTTTGCATAATTGACAAATGATCTATTGAGATATAATCAGAGGTCATATTTCTACCTTGGGATCAATAACTACCGGTAGTATTCATTGACAAGTTAAAATTAATGACAATAAATGATTCAAATTATAAATGTTTATACTCCACATTCACCCCCCCCCCCATCTAACCTGGTTCTAAAGATTCAGTCTTCTTAATACATTCTTACATGTGTACAGTAGCGAATTTTAAATCATTTCTTGATTGCTTTTTCTATCCTGATGCACATTAACATTTTGGAAATTGCTAATTCAATTTTTAAGATTTATAAACAAAATGTTATATGCATGTATATTCGCCTATTTAGGGCAATTGTAAAGTCTCCTAAACAAAGCAGTGTCATCATTAGGCTTGGAATTACCCACATGAATCAAACACTACATATGAATAAGATAAAATACTTTATTATTTCTAGTTCTAGAATGTTAGAGTGTCTCCAAGGGACATAATCTATATACAATTTTACGTGCAATGACACAAAGAGCAAGAATAAATTATAGGTTTAGGGATGAGGATCTCAGATCTTAGAAGTTAACAAAATATGCAGTGTATCATCATTTCCTATTTCATAAAGGCGGGGGGGGGGGTTAAAGACAACACCTGGGGGTCATTAATGTACTCTACACCATTTAAATTGATGCATCATAATGACATTAGAAGATATTTTGTATCTTCCTGTTTCGTGGGGTCAGAACAGTACCTTAAGGTCATGACCTACAATGTATTTGATGCATTATAATACATTAAGAAAGAAATACCCCTTCCTTCCTATTATAACTCATATAAAAATGATAAGTGTCGACACTTATACTTACATGTAATACACAAATTTAATACAAAATTGTTTAAGTTCTATACAGGGTCAATATCATATGTGCAAGTCTGACAAATGAAAAATCAAAGTACTGAAAGTACTGTTAGACGGTGGCGTCGTTTGAAAGTGGCATATTACATGTAACAATGAGTGATGTATGATAATTATTTTTGTCGAAAACCGCGGCCAGTATCGCATACATGCACTAATACTTAACGTTTACTCGCACAACTGGTCGTGAGTTTCCTACATGGATAATTCTGTGGAAATCGTAGCTGTGATCTCAATCTACACTTTACAAATGCTGTCTCTTGGTCGTCATCTTTTGGGCGAAAACCCAAAGATTTATCACAGTAGTCTTTGTCGTATAGAAGTTTGTATCTTTATTTTGTATCAATATGTTTGCATCTATATCAGTTGACATTAAAACCTCGTTTGAATAACTCATTAAATTTGTGGGTTGTCACCGCATATTGAATGAATAAATCAAATCCAAAGAGATTTTATCACAGTTCGCCCAAATATTTGATTGAATTTTGGTTTTTTCCCTTTTGACCTTTGGGTTGACCCCGCAAAGGGGAACAACTTTTGAAAAGTGTGGATTCGACTATTGTGCTTTAAATATATTGTAGATTTCTCAAGTAACGAGAACAAATAAAGCTTTGGCAAGATAAAATACTTATTTTTACTAACTATTTGGGCATACATACAGTATGTTAATTGTCCCTCTCGACAGCATTTTCCCTCAATTCCCTTCACGGGGAAAAAGTTGCAGTCTTGTGGACCATCACATTTGATTTTTTCCTCATAGTCAGTTAATACATTTAGGTGTAAAGAAAACGGAATGGGTTTACAAGAACCTGTTTGATAACATTGGTATTGCTTTTGGAATGCACGTCATCATGAAACAGAAGAGTAAATCAATATTTTATCTTCGACTTTAGTGGATTATTTCCATTTGCTCACAACGAAAGTGAATGAAAATTTTAAAAATATCATACAACATTCAGTCGCGGCAGTTTCATTAATCAACGTTGTAAACATTTGTTCTATTGCATTTGAATGAATTCGGGAAAGTAACATGCTATATTTTATCGCTTCTCAGTACACTTTAACCCGCATAAATTACTTGCTACATTAAACTTTTCTAGTAAACTTACAACAAATATTGATTAATTATACAAAATAATTTTTTAAAAACACCAAACAAACAAAATTCAAGTTGAACGCACGTTTTTCTGACCGTACAGCTGTGTATATAAAGAAGATGGGGGAATAAGATGGTGCAACTGCCCATTTGGTTTAGTCGTAAAATACAATTTCAAATTTAGCATTTTTTCAATTAAATATATTTGATTTGTTATTATACAAGTTTACAAAATGGTAATTTCTAACTATATTCAGTTTGAAATATTTCAAAAAGATAAGAAAAAAATAATAAATCTTTAAGTTTTGGTGGTATATAACCCACAACCTAAAAACCCAAGTTCTATAAAGTTTCCTTATGGCTGGTGCTCTAACCACTGAGCCATTTCATTCACAACAAAGTGAGTTGTTTAAATGCTATATGAGACTATGACCACAAATTTACGGACTTGTATTATATTTCTAAAACGTTCAATTATTGAGCTACAAAATGACATTTTTGAACTGTAGTGGGTCATCTCTCCACATTTTTTTTAGTAAAATCGGTTTAAAATCCATTAAACCACATTTAGACTGTAGAAAAAAATATTGAGCTCAGACCCACTCTATGAAAGAAAATGCATTGAAGTTATAAATATTACACTATTAGGAGGTTTTGACATTCATACGCCAGTTTAAATCAATATATTGCAAGTATTTAAAATATTTAAAGATTACAACGATGTTACGTTAAATATACATTGTTTTTAATTATTTTTTTTAAAAAGTATCAGATTTAATGATATTTTGATTTTGCCGTATCTAATCATTCCTCATATGGGCATTTTACACGCCTTATTCACTCATTCTCTTTAATTTTATTCTTTGCATGTACTAGACAATAGATCTAGGGTTCGCAAATCCCGGCAATATTTTCGGGAAGCTATATTTTATGTAGCTCAGCAGAATTCTACAGTCATCTATGAAGCACATTTTTTGCCTTCATGTTTCATTATCTATCGCAAATATAGCATAGAATGTATATACGCTACGGCCGATGTAGCATTGCGTTAAGTTATGACACTTTCTAACCGGTATGTATTTCAATTGCGAGTCGCTACAAACTGGCGCATTTATATAGGCCCGCCTATTTGTTAATGCATGTTGACAAAATGATGCTAACACTTGGATACAAATGTCGAAGAAAGTTCATAATAGACTTGTACTCGCGAGTTAAAAATTATTTGAGAACAAACGGGGCGATGTTTACGTACAAATGTAAATAATGTTATCTGTTAGTGAAAAAATGCCCCCAAACCAAAGAAAATATTCTCTAATACATTTAGCAGGGACGGGCGCATATGAATTGAAGTAACTATTTGTACTTCGCTCATCGAATTGCGTTATTCAGTTCATTGTGAAAATATTCGACAGAAACTGTTTCGTTAACAAAATTATTATATCTTACATTACCGTTCACAATGTACCATAAATGTATATGTCTTTAACGTGCATGTTTATTTTTTTAAACAATATGACTTCATATGTCTATCGCATGACGATATCCATATTGAAAGCATGCTTTTCAGTAAGGGCATTTATATCGCACAGTAGCGATGCTATATCCCCTTCGCGAGGGGATAATTAAAAGAACTGTTTAAACTCATATGTTAACCACATCCAAACCGTATCAGATGCGTATCCAAACAGTTCCTATTTCGAAAAACAAGGTCATCCAAACCTGTTCCGTTGTTCACAATTAATCGACATAAACTGCTTATTTACATAATTTTAACATAAACTTCGTAGAACTTTAAAGATTTAATATGCTTTTACGTGTTGATAGATCTGACGATCTTTTTAATGTAAAAGTAGACAATGTAAGCCTTAAATAACACGAAAACTTATCAAGAAGCAAACGGAGCCACCATTTTCACTTTATCCAAACACGTTACTACCGGTGCGGATACAGGACAGTGTTTTCATCAGCAAAATGTTTGCATGAAAAAATATTGTTACCATTATATACAGCGAAGTCTTGATTGCATATGACACCAAGCATGTAAATCCTTACGAGGAAAGCGTGTAAGAACTGTGTGAAACGTTTCACGAGGTTAATGAGAATTCATTAGGAACATTTAACGCATTGAAAACAATAAACATAGTACTTATCTTTTAAACAAACGTGTTTTCTTTTTCAACAAACAAAAGAACAAGACAGTTTTAACGGAAACTGGGGTTTTTTAAGGTGTACAATGTTCAGATATGCAATCCATCAAAATATGTTTTACATATGCATTACAGTGATAGTGTCTATACGCACGACCGTCGTGCATGTAAATCACTCAGCAGCTATTCGCACGACCGTCGTGTATTCACTCTCGTCAGCTATTCGCAAGACTGTTTTCTTTTTACTCTCATTTATTTGCTTTTTGCAAGACTTTTGTGTATCTACTTTCTCATCGGTTGTTCGCACGACCGCCGAGCATATGTTTCGGTTGTTTTATAGGTAATGTGTTGTTTTATCCCCTGTAAAGTTTTGCACGTAGAAGAATGAAGAATGAAGAAAAAAAAACATACAAAATTTGCTAACAAAACAAACGACATAAAAGGGTACCGCGTTATTTCGCCTCTGTTCACCCCTGACGACGAGACGGGTATGGTTGTATTACGACTTTGACATCGCTCCAAATAAAGGTCAGACAAATTACAAATAAACATGTGTACGTTTTGTTCGATAATATTTCTGAAGTTTGCTTACTTTACAATCGATGCATAGCATGCGGGTTGAATTACCCCAATTATTCGGGGGACGAAACCAAACGGTTTCCTTTTCTTTTGTACTTGCACTTAACAAGAGCAATAAACACCAAAAACAAAACACAATATTTATTTTTTGCATTTGCGTTCCTGCATTACAGAAAGTCACTCCCACACAATCTGCAATATTCAACATCAATATTCTGCAATATTCAACATCAACCATATCTGAAAACTCATATATGCTCAAGAGCATATTACTATAATACCGGTATACTCAATAAGAACCTTATCAAGTACTGATTACCACAACCATGCTTGAGGCGAATTACATTGTAAAGTAATGTATAACATTACTTCATGAATTAGGGCATTAAATTACCATTACTAAATTTTCTTGAAGTAATGCATTACATTACCATTACATGAAAAAAGTAATGCATTACCATTACCCTTACTTTGTGAAAAGTCAATAAAATTTAAAAGAGTAATTTAAAAGCTAAATAAAGATATTTTGTAAATGTTTCATAAATAAAAACATGTTTAAACATATTTAACGTTACAGGTTCATGTTCACTATCGGGTTCAAATTTAATGACTTAATGTGCTGTTGCACTTTATGATCAAAGTTTCAGAGGTTTCATCTTTTAACTGCATTCTGTCGGATGTGAAAGATACATGTATTTAAGTGTTCAGGAAATAACAGAAAAAATACATGAATCTTGTATTTTCTGTCCGTCCAAACTATTGTACTTAATACATGTATACATTAGAGAGAGAGAGAGAGAGAGAGAGAGAGAGAGAGAGAGAGAGAGAGAGAGAGAGAGAGAGAGAGAGTGTGTGTTGAGCATGTGTTTAAACAATAGAATGTTTTGATACTTAGAACAACACTGTGTACTGTTGACACGTTCTTCACAGGAAAGAATTCATTGAATGTACAACTAATTGAAGTACATTTTTCAAATGATTTGAAATTCTTCATAACAGCACTCTTAAAATGTTATGAAATTATGTTAATATAGCCAGTTATATTGACAATCTAAGAATGGATTTTTTTAACATGCTTAATTATACAACTAAAATATTTTTATCTCAAGAATTATTTTTCTTTAAAAACAATTTTTAATCAAATACAGTTTCAGTTATTCAATTCATCACGATTTTACAAATGCATAGAAAAGCAAAGTAATGCCATGTAATGCCAGTATTACATTAGATTTTTTTAAAGTAATGCATTACATTTCCATTACTTGTAATGCTAAAATTACATAACTAGAATTATATTAAATTACTAGCATTACTTTGAAAATATGTAATCCATTGCAATTCATTACCATTACATTTAGCATTACCCCAAACCTGACCACAACCATATACTTTGAACTTTCACGTCCAAAGTTTGAACGCCAGAATGAATACATATCGAACACGACTTACCTACAAAACCTCAAGCCCCGCTCCTATCTCTTTTTGGCGTTTCCACAAAAGAAATTAATCTTACTCTAATTCACCGAGTTCAACCGAAATAAATTATATATCTTTTGTACTTGCACTTAACAAGAGCAATAAACACCAAAAACAAAATACAATATTTATTTTTTGCATTTGCGTTCTTGCATTACAGAACGAAAGAAAGGATAATTACGAAAACATTATACTTATACATGTTAGCCTAATCTAAGTGAAACAAGTAATCTAGAATCCAGAATATCTCTGATGTAACCATCGTTCTCGTACTCCGATCTCCATCTCCCATGTTTCTGAAACAATCTATCTGGCACGCCAGAATTTGCACAAACTGTTGCGCCACCTGCTCTTAACCTATGCAAGCCAAACTTATTTGTTTTTTGGTGGTTTTTTTTCAAAACAAACATCTGAACATCTGATGTTCAATAACTCGCTACAACGTAAAAAGCCAGAGTATGCAACCAAGCATGCACATATTGTTCTTTGGTAATATATGTTTTCACTTTTCAAAAATTTACAATGCATTTTCCGCAACATATCAGAATTTATAGGTTATTTTTCGTTATCGGTACAGACAAACGTCTTTTCCTTGCCTCATAACCATTCTTCACCAATTCCGAATCCGTCGGAGATGAAATACCAATAACGGAATATGCCCTGCAGATTTTCATATACAGCTGAAGATAACACACTCATTGAAACTACTTCCTGAATTAAACTTGCTAAAACACAAATCACCAAGGGCTTCCTAGTAGACATTGTATCGTAAATGCCATTCTTCTCCAACCACTTCACCCACTTCATGTAACTTCGGTAGTAACCTTTAGTTGTCGAACTTGCTCGACACTCTGTTAATAGTTCTGGAATTCTCTCTGTATTCTCTTTTACAGATTCCGGAAGAATGACTACACCATTTTCATATGCCTGGAAAAATACACACACAATAAGCACGTAATTTTAGATAAATTAAATTTTGAAACATAAAATTGAAAATCTTAAATCAACGTTCCCAAACATTAAATCATAGCTTTTACCACACGTATAAAATTCTTTATGTGTTGGTAGATAAACAACACCCTTAACAAATTGATCAAAATGTGTACCATCTTGACACAACAATGGCCAAAAACTTGCCGATACCCACTTTAGTACAACTAAAGCACCACATACTTTATCTTCTGAAATTTTAGCCAACACTCTACACACTAAATAAATAGGTGGATAAAACCACCCCTTTCATTTGCCCAAGTCTCTGTAAAAGCATCAATTCATAAACATTTCATATTCCAGTATCTTGAATAAAACTTATCTAATTTGTGATTACTATCACAAGCAAATCAATCAGTCTCAAATGGTCCCCATAATTCACTTATATTATTGAAAATTTAGAACGACACACCCCAATCATCAGAATCTCTAAATTGACTAATGAAATCTGCCTTTTCATTAAGAGACCTAGGAATGCACTCCATCTCCAAATGAATACCATTAACTAAACAATGCCTGTAAATATTCAAAGAAATATTTTGCAGATCATCTTTCATGCTACCCTTGAAAATGATACTGACAATGTTCTTATTATCAGTAAAGCATTTGACCCGTTTCTCTTCAACTTCGTGATTTAAGGAAATCAAAACTCTCTGAACCGCAACCAACTCTCTCCAAGTTGAACTTTTCTCCATATCCTCTGGACTCCACATTCCATGAGAAATTCCATGCATAGAATTAACAACATAACCACCAAAAGATATCCAGTAGCAATAGAAAATACATGTACAAACTTAGCACATGATGGTTGAAATATCAACTGCCTGATATTGATAGCATAAATGTTATCTAACCAAAACTGAATTTGCCCTCAACTGTCATGTGACAAAACTACATAATCATTCCATGACCTTAAACTTAATATGTCAATACTCAAACACCTGGTCATGACTAACGGAACCCAAAACTGTAGACATTCAAATTATCTGCCCTACAAAACTAGCAACTTTTCTAACAAACACTTTTCTTAATTTGAGAAATTCGGACATAATTTCTGAACCAGTATCCAGAACTTTCTTTAATCTCTTTTCCGGGACTCACTGTATCAATACAAAAGCCTAACCACACTAAGTCCTGCACTGGTGACCACACAGATTTACGTTCGTTAATAACAAAACCAATCAACCGTATATCTTTCCGAACACTCTTTGACATCTCTAATTCACGAAAAGCCCAAAAATTATGTATGTGGATAAAACATTTCAATATGATGATAAGCAAAATGTAAATCAAAACTGAACATAAACGAATTTAATTTAAGATATACTAGCGCCGTTCTAATATCTCATATTTTACACTTTGTCTAAGTACATGTTAATTTACACATCTTAAATCCAAAATAAGTCTCTTTTTGTTATTAGACTGAATAGAGACTATCAAAGGATTTACAACATAAGGAGCAGTATTGCATTGTTCAATAAGTCCTTGATTCAACAATTCTGAAATTGCAGTATCAACAAATCCCTATGCATCAAAGAAGAATTATTATTTTTCTGAAAATTCCTACAAGGCATACTATAAAAAGGAATTTTATAACCATGTTTGATGATATCTAAATACTATCATGAGCACCAATTTTTTCCCAAAAATTGTACATTAGATTTTAATCTATCTTTAATACTGCAATCAGTAAGACTTTGACTTTTAAATTCATAATTGTCAAATAAAAAATACTCATCTCTAACAAAATCTCTGCAAGTAAGTTTGATATTGAGGGCTCCTCCATGCCGAAGTCTACTGTCACTTAGAGCAACTTTCCCGTGCAAAGTTTGAACGCCAGAATGAATACATATCGAACACGACTTACCTACAAAACCGTAAGCCCCGTCCCTATCTCCTTTTGGCGTTTCCACAAAAGAAAATAATTTTATTCTTATTCACCGAGTTCAACCGAAATAAATTATATTTCTAAACATTCCCGTGATGCATTTTGGTTTGTTTTTTCGTTTGCTCAAAAAGAAATTATTTTTATTTACTTTGAATATTTCTAACGTTGAAAGGAGACTGATTCTGCTGGTGTAAATAGGAGAAAGTCAATAACTTTCTAAGATAAACGGTTTCTATAGAAAAAATTTAATTCTGAAATAACAAAAAAATTGGGCCAAGCAGCTTTAAGTCAACAAAACTTAATATACCGTAATTTGAATTTTAATTTTACACAAGCTCCAAATAAATTGCAATTGGCTTAAAAAAATTGCATACAGAGTGCTTTACAGATATGTTAAGTCTATTGTATAATCATTCCATCGATATTAATTTCAAAAGATTCAGCCTTACCAAAATTTTTAAGCGACACAAAAACATGTGTTTACGACAGTTTCAATTAAGTTATGATTCTATAACGTTATCGGCTTTTAACGTGAAAACATGAAAAAACCAAAAGAGGTCAGTCAAATACAGAATTATACCAACTTTAAAAAGTTTAAAGTCTGTAAAATCATCTAATGATGGAAATATTTTTTTTCTCTTTTAAAATTGAAACAATATAATATATAGATACACTGCACAGAACAAACCGTGATAACGTGGATATTTCTATTGGTTTCCTGGTATGGGTTTCACGAAAATGAAAAAAAATCACTTTTGATACAGAGTATTTAACTTACCAAACATCATACTTGTTTATTTTTTTAATCAAAAATTGAAACGTTCCCAAACAACTTTTTAGTTTTGCAACAGCCTGACAACTGCGCTTTGGCATATTTTTAACTATGAAATTTTTATCATTATATACTTAAATATATGACTTGGCAGACATCTATGGTACTTTGTATTATATCACTGGGAGTGAAATAATCGTAGAATTTTCTTCGTTTAGCGATGTACAGGCTTTGTATTGAATACAATACGTTCAACTCATATCATTCCAGAATTTCTAAAATAACACATCATAGAGTTGCTTGCTATAAAAGTAGTAGATAGTTGCCTGTTAAGGTGTTTATATGATGTATTGCTTTTCAGGTTAATGGTGAAAAACTTTTTTTTCCTTTTTTTTTCTTTTTACATTTTATCGTGTTCCTCAAGTTTTAAATCATATTTTCTATATAATTTGAAACTAAAGAAAGTATTCGTTTGAGATGTTAGTAAAAAAAAAAAGACTTGATATAACTATATTTACATTTTTCAGTGCTTTTTCATGTGATAAGACTACGTATCAATTTGTTCATATTCAGTCTAATAAATTCAAATAACGTTTACTTATTTATGTTCAAATATTTAATCGCACATTTACTGTGAATTAAATTAATATAAGTAATAAGGAATCATTCTTTGGATATTCTGAGGTGATAATTTCGTTTCGAGCTTTATTGGATTTGACCTCGCCCCGACCAAAATAATCAACTCATGATACTCGATCAAAGAATGATTCCTTATTCGTTAAATAATTAATTTCTGATCAATTATATACTAAATATACCATTTTATCAGAGGAAAAAACATGCTTGTCTAAAGAAATGAACTTAATCCCCTTCGAACATGTGGAAGTATTTTGCTTTCATCACGTTTATAAAAATGTCGGACAGGAAAGAAAAATTTACCATCTGTATATTAAGTTCTTTTCACCTGACTTTAAATACATCTTTTGTATGTTGTGTAATTGAATGGTCCACGATTTTTTAAAAAAGATGTCTCTTCGATTGCACACCGATAAAATACAAACTGCTCTATTTATGTCTAAAATATCAAAAATGCTATAACTTTAAAATGAGTTTAAATTATTCAAACCGTACCATTTGCACAATTTATATTTTAGCATTCAAACCGTAATAATTTAATTATCCAAACCGTACTACTTCTTTAGCAGGTGCATGAAGTTATTGCTATTTTTATACATATTAATGTTTTAAAAAGACATTGGTTTGATTTTATTTGGTTAATGTAATGTTTAAATTAATTTTAGCTCCTTCAGGTTTTTAGTATGTGTTATATTATCTACTTAATCTAGAAATAGTTCTTGGTTTTAGCGTTAAAATGACACGTTAACGATTGATATTCCTGCAAATAATTCGTTTTCATTAACGATGAACAAAAATAACGCACACTTTTTTCAACTGCAAAACCTTCAGAAAAATACTAATGACTATTACGATATTTTTATTAATATTTACCTCGTTGTCTATAGAAAAAAGGATATATTATTAACACTCATTGTTTTTGCAATGGATACGCCATTTTCACGTTATCCAAACATGTCACTACCGGTGCGGATACCCGACAGTGGAAAAAACTCAACAATTTGAATTTTAATTCCCAAAATTCAAGTTTGTCTGCTTTGGTACTTTTCAAAAATAACGAAAAAATTAAATGATAACCGTTTTTAAGTGACCAATACATGTATACATGTCATACATTTTTCCTTAATTTTCATCTTACATTAACTTTCAATTTACATTAATTACAGAAATATGTGGATGAATAAAATTTTAATGTCAGAATGCATAATGTTAAAATTCAACTTATCGATTTCTCTTTCAATAAAAAGATGTGTTATAATATATTGTTGTAATTCTTCTTTTCTAATTTAATCGAATTCTTTAAAAGGTCTGTATACATACCGTAGTGTTAGCTGCAGGTCTGTAGCTCCCGGTCTGAAAAAATTCACAGGTTGTCCATCTGATTTTTTTTCAGACCGGGAGCTACAGACCTGCAGCTAACATAGTGTATACTGGTACACTGTACATATTAGATATGAAACAACACAATTCAAAGAAGGAGATGTATAGTTATACGAAATAAAGAAAATATAATCATAACAAAACCTCGGATATGTTCAGTGTTGGCAATCAAAGAAATGTATGTTGCCTTCATGTATATATTTTTATACGCAATGACATTTATACCCAAAATTTCAGTGAATACAGCTTTATATACAGCCGAAAATACCGTTCCCCATCATATTTGTTACTTCACATTATAATAAGGTGAATAACAACAATTTGTTTAAATAAATCAATTTATAACAACTGGAGGGCGATATTTTCCAACGTGGTGCTATATATATATATATATTCATTTATTTTGATATTCATTCATATATATATATATATATATATATATATATATATATATATATATATATATATATATATATATATTCATTTATTTTGAATAAAATAATTGAAGTTTCATTTTTTTTTCAGGAATTTACAACCATGAGTGGTAAAAAAGTAACAATAAAATCAGAAAATCCCAAAGGGGATTTGCCATGCATTGTCTTTAATGAGTTACTGGCCGAGAGTGACAAGGGACTGGTGGTTATCCAAGAATGGTGGGGAATGAACAAGCAAATCAAAGAAGAGGCACACAATATCAGCAAAATGGGAAAATTTGTTTCGATCGTTCCCGACCTGTACAGAGGAAAGATAGCAACGGACAACGAAGAGGCTGGTCATCTGATGAGCAACCTCGACTGGCAAGGGGCAGTCAAAGACATTCGGGCCTCTATCCTCCACCTAAAGTCCATGGGCTGTAAAAAGGTAGGGAGTTAGGGACTTTAGCTCAAGTTTTACATTTTATGTATGCATTAATTTGACAGTTCATGTAAGGAGATAACTGTAATGATTACAAATGAAACTAAAATGCAAAAAAGGACAATTTCATGATAACTGAAGTTTTAAGGTGGGAAACCTCAAGTTTTGATTGTGTTTGGTATTTGAATTTTAACAGCCCCATAGAGATTAGCCACTTCTATTCTGAAAGTTTAGTAATAGTAGCTTTTGAATGGAGCTAAGAACCTAAAATATATACTGGCTCTAGACAAATTCTTGCTAAAAACCCTTTCTTGTCATTGCAATAAAACAAAGATGGTGAGTGAGAGCGAGAGCAATGTTATGAAACATCTCAATTTAACATTCAAACTTATTTGGTAGTGAGAGTAGATACTTGCTTCAGCTAAAATTGGTCCTAGGCAAGTATTTGTGTTTGTTTGCTACAATTATTCCTCTATATTATTTTTTTTCTGTAGGTGGGCGTGACCGGGTTCTGTATGGGCGGAGCCCTCTCCTTGGCAGCGGGGGCCTTATTACAGGGTGTTGTAGATGCCATTGCCCCGTTCTATGGAATTCCAGATGAGAAACTGTGTGATGTTTCCACTATCAAGTGTCCAGTACAGTGTCACTTCGCAGCCCTGGATCATTTGGTGGGGTTCTCATCTCTGAAAGACGCGGAAAAGCTGGAAGAGAAGTTGAAGGCGGGAAATGTGGATTACGAGATGAATATTTATGATGGGGCAGCCCATGCCTTCACTAACGCCACCGGACCTAACTATAACAAAGACTCTTGTCATCTGGCCTTGCAACGATTATGCACATTCATGAACAAATCCTTGGTAGAATAGGTTTTAGACTGTTGCTTTAATAGATGAACTTTTTTATGTGTGCTGTAGATAATATGATATACACTCTGTTGATTTACTGTACTTTTGTTTTGCATTTTGCAAATATTTTTATTTTTTAAAGACTCCAGAAATGTGTAATGTCATTGCAGTGTTGAATATTAAAATAAATGCACATCACAATATCATGTGGCTCATCTTAAATGATTTAATTCCACTCTCCAGCAATTTGTCATTTCTTTCACCACCTAGATTTTTGTTTGAGACATTGCTATATTTAACTTTAGTCGTCAGTTTCTGTTTTTTAACTACAGCAGTTTACTCTTATTGTCTAAAGCAACTCCAATTCAGTCATAACTACATTTAGTTCAAATTTTTTGGTCAAAATAAATGTAACAAGAGCAATCAATATTTTATGCCAGTCTGTTTATGTGGCTGTGCCAAAATCAAAACTTTGCACTAATGAAATTTAAGATCAGCAACATTTATATAATTATGGCTTGAGATTAGCTTTACCATATATATATATATATATATATATATATATATATATATATATATATATATATATATATATATATATATATATATATATATATCGTTTACATTGAATGTGTTTCCCTGTAGCTTACACTGCCTTGTGAGACAACCAATATCTGCCATTACTAACAACACACCTAGTGCCATTTCACTGTTTTTTAAATAGGTACAGTATTACTGTTTTTCTTCTGGAACATTGAGAGTTTCTAAACCTTTCCTGGGTTACTCTCTTATGGTTTGAAAAATATGTTCCTACTTTGCTTTCTTTATAGTAAATAAATTACTATGAACATATCTTTTAACTCTTGTATTTTATACCTGTAATCTGGTGGATTGCACTATCAAGATTATATACATCTTATAATCAAAGTACTGAAGTTGATTTTATTTTGATACAATTGATTAAATTAACAGTATATAATTTTGCATAGCAAGTAGTTTCTTAGTTGTATTTGAATAATTATAGAAGAATTCCGAGCTATTGAAGGAAACCCCCATATGAACCCTGTTCTGCAATATTCAAAGATAGAAGTAAAGTCATCAAACTTAACGATGCATTATGTTTCAGTAACCGAAATATTTCTGAAAAATTGTATTCAAGCAATATTTTGAAAATCAAATAATAAAGTCTAGAATACGCCAGTACTGATTCTACCTTAAGTTGGATAGTCTGCCCTTTATTCCAAACGCTAGCACTGTAGAAATGGCGCTTTGGTAATCAATGACAATGAACCAGTCTTACTAAACTCTGGCGTAGGATTACATACGAATACAAAAATATCTATTTAAATTGTTAGTACCATTTTAAATCTGACAATTGTTAAGGGATTCATAATTAAGTTGCCTTGAAAAACAATGTATCTGAATACATTACATCGAATTTTTGCCAGAGTAACTGCATAGAAGAGGTGATAAAAATCAATTCTCAAAAAGAAGTAATTTCCAAGTTACTTTTTGTCATTTTACAGTGGGTTGTTTGCAAAATTGTTTCGAAAAAATATTACAGCAATATTTTGTTTTACAAATGTCTAAATTTGCCAAACCAGTTTAAGAGAAATTTCTAACGTCAAGATTTTGTGATACACGAGTAAAACTGTAAAACTTTCTCCAAGTAGATTAGTTTCGGGATATCAGAATCGTCTGTACCCGTTAAATAAACACAACTTGTCCAGACACCTTTTCTATATAAATTTCATCTTCCGGGTTTGTGGCCACAAGTCTGGGTGCTCGATCAATTCGATCATCCCTATAAATGTATATTGGGGGACTGGGAAGGTTTACATTAATCACTTGAAACAACGACACATTCCGAAAGAAAGGTGCAGTCAGTTTACTGTTAAATCCATTTTATGGGTACACACACTTTTCACCGGGGTTTTCATGACATTTTTCTTCTGGTTCTGGGCAATCAAATATTGATATCAGATACACTTAACAGCAAGACTGAACATGTTTCTATTTGTTGCTTTTAAAGTGCAGTTTATGTGCATCTTTTATGCAGTTGTTAGATAAGAATAATCTAAATTCATGACTTGATAAAAATGAGTCAACGCTGCGATTTAAAATGGCAGATACCTAGATTTTATAATTTTTTTCCTAAAAAAATTAAAGTAGGGAAAACGCATAACAATTAATAATTCAGTCCAGGAAAGTTATTTTTGCATATTTAATTTAATTAAGGCGTGCTTAGTCTGAAAAATATAAATATACTTGCTATGACAAAAATGGCGCTAACTAGGTCAAAATGGCGGTCAAAATGGTCGACAGGCAAATTCTATTATTCTGTTAAGTTTTAAAAAATAAGGTAACAAACGATTATTAATTGGTTCAGCATAGCATTTTATCATAACTAAGGTGTGCTGAGTCCAACAAAATATGTTGATCGCGATAAATAGTTGAAAATGGTGGACAGCCTAATATCATTATTTTTCGTCTAACAGTCTCTTTAATGGAAAAAAATAACAATACAAAATCACAAATTGGTCTAGCAGACATATTTATCATAATTAGGTTGTGCCAAGTTTGATGAAATGTGTTGGTCTTCATGAAAATGACGTTAATTTTGTCAAAATGGCAATTCTACGGAAGCCCTGGGAGGACATTGACTTACTTCTTAATTGTTATGAGCCCAGGAAGGACATTTTGACTTACTTCTTTATCAGTATTAATTTTTATTTATTTGTTACTTTTTAGGTACAATTTTTAAATTTAAACATATTTTATTGAATAAATTCAATATATACCCTCTTCTTGTATAATAGGTCATGTATTATAAATTTTTAGAATTATATAGGACGCTATACTTATATAACTGTAATCATGTATTTAAATAATAACATATTACGTATATTATTTGTGAATTATAGAGCTATAATAATATATAAGGATATACATTATAATACAGTAATGCAGTAGACGAATTATGTAGTTAGAATTAAGCTGCATTTACCAATAACAGTCCGGCTGTTATTGTCAAATTTTATCTTTATTGTATACATCATGAAAAATTTGTTCCAAGAGTTTTACAGGATGATAGGGGAACAAAAAATAAAAGTGTTAATTGCTTGCAACCTCTTTTTTAATTCCATTCATTTCATTCATTCATTTTATTTATTCTCATATTGTATAAAACAACATAGAGAAAATATACATTCGTCAATACATACAATATTAAACAAAAAGCAAGAGTGTATACTGTACACATCAACCTGGAGAGTTGACTCTCTTATTAATAATATTGATAAATTTACATAAGTTATTAATATCAGCTAATTTATTACATGAAAATAATTCAAAAAATTTGAAAGCATTTGGTCGTCTAAAATACATTGATGGTAAATAAGCTTTTCTATATTCTTTCAATTCTGGACATATCATGATATAGTGATATTCGTCGCCAATGTTATTTTTACATAAATTACAAAATCGTTGATTTCTAGGTACATTGTTCCATCTGCCTGTCTCAATTGGCAGTTTATGGTTGCTTGTTCTAAATCTAACTAATGTAGTAATGTTATTCATATAAGCACCAGAGTTTATGTAATTTCTAGGTACAAAAGTGTTATTGGTAAACAAGTTATAGATCAATCCTTTACTAGATGCGTTACAATCAGAGACCCATTTTTGTTGAAATTGGTCAATCAAAGTTTGCTTAGCAACATTTAAAATCCATTTTTCATTTTCTACATTATGCGTCAACCAGACATAGCTTAGACCACATTCATGTAAAATATTCTGTATACATTCAACCCATTTGAAATTATAATTGTTGATTTGTGTTAGGCTATGTAAAAAATTATACAATATATATGACAATTTTGATTCTTTACCTTTCAACAATCTTATCCAAAAATTCAACATTCTAATTTTTACTTTCACACACAATGGATATCTAGCAAGTTCACCGTAGATCATAAAATTTGGTGTGGACGTCTTAAGACTAAGTACAAGTTTACAAAATTTAAGATGCAATTTTTCAATGATACATAAATTTTCAAAACCCCACAATTCAGAACCATACAGTAAAATTGGAACAACCATTTTGTCAAACATATCAAGTTTACAATCAATCGAAAGATTTAATTCTCTTGACTTTTTAATTATTGCGTACATAGCTCTGGTAGCCCTCGTCACTACATATTTCCTAGTACTGTAGAAAGAGCCTGTTCTTGAAAATATAACTCCTAAATATTTAAATTCCTTGACGATTTCTATTTCGTTACCATTGTATAGAAATGATACATTTGAGGTTTGTCTACCTTTACCAAAAATAATAATTTTAGTTTTCTCAACATTCACTTGTAATTTCCATTTTTCACAGTACATTTGAAAACAATGAAGCTGATATTGTAGATCATCTTCGGTTTCGGACATCAGCACAGTGTCGTCTGCATACAACATAATCATAATTCTTAGATAACAATTTAAATTTTGTTCAATTTCTTCAGACAGGCTTTTTAGTCCTATGACATTTTCATGTGATAAAAAATCTTCAAGATCATTAAGATATAATGCAAAAAGAAACGGAGATAAGTTTTCTCCCTGACGTACACCATTTTGACAAGGGAAATATTCGGAAAAATCATTATTATAAAATATTCTTGATCTACAGCCATTATACATATTGACAACAACCCTTAAACATTTCCCTTTAATTTGATATTCAATGAGTTTTTTCCATAATCCTATTCTCCACACTTTATCGAATGCAGCTTTAAAATCAATAAAAGCACAGAAGAGTTTCTTTTTCTTAAGTGAAAAAAGTTCAATCAGGGAGTAAAGAACAAACATATTGTCAATTGTAAAATAATTTTCTCTAAAACCACTCTGATTTTCCCTGATAAGATTAACATTATCAGCAAAAGTAGTTAACCTTCTACACAATACAGAAGTAAAAACCATTCCTAGACAGCTCAAAAGAGTAATCGGACGGTAATTTTGTGGGTCAGCATAACTACCCTTTTTCTTATATACTAGTATTGGTTTTATGTTCCCGACCAACCAGGCTTCCGGAATAATACCAGTATCAAACACTAAATTAAAAAGTTTAACATATAATGGTATCATGATATTAATGGATGACTTAATATATTCATTAACAACAGTATCTGGTCCCGGCGATTTGTTATTTTTAATAGTTTTAACAACCTCAAGAATTTCGGCCGCGGTAACTGGGTCATTGAGCAAAGAGTTACAAAATGTATCTTCGCATCTATCATTGAAGGAAGAATAGTCTAATTCAATATCCAATTCAAATGATTCTATGGCTGCATGGTGTTAAACGTTTTATGTATGGAAAAAGTACGTTCGACCAAAGAATAGAGGCGTGGTGTGGAGTTCTTAAGAAGCTTGGGATTCAATGGTGGATTAATTTATTTGAAGATATCGTGGATACTGAGATGTTCGACTTAGACAATTCAGTTGTGAAAGAGTGTTTGCAATTTTCTTCATGGACGTCTTGCAAACTGATTTGGAGAGAATAGCGAATCACAGGAATTATCATGGTTAAGACATCATCTACACATTCTAAAGTTTGACCTCAAAAGTACATCTCAAATGATAAAAAAAGAGAATAATCTAAAAAAAAAAATGAAATGAAGAAATTAAAATATCAGGAAATTATATTAAAAATAATTGTACTACACTTTGATGACGAATAGCAAAAGCTGTATTCAATTCGGAGCAAACAAATCAAATGAAATTGAGCTGTTTCATGCCAAAAATTATACATCTTGTCATAGCTCTCATAATGGCGTAAATTTGAATTAACCAAGCGATATATCTTGATTTATTCATTGTTCTGTGATATTTATGAAAAAAATGTTATCAGATTCCTCTTTCTGAAAATGATAAAGAACTAATACAGTAATTTTCAAAATAAATTAAATGGATATTACATATATATCAAAGTTATTTAAAGTCAATCAGGACTCAAGCTATATACTTTTTGTTTCTTGCTTGTACTTATTACTTACTTGTTGTTTTTTAATACTTACTAGTTATTTATTAATTCTTAATACTTACTACCTATTACTTAATACTTGCTTGTTAATTGTTAACTTTTATTTCTTAATTGTTAAATTTTATTTCTTAATTGTTATTACTTATTATTTACTGGTTATTTATTAATTCTTAATACTTATTTGTTTTACTGGTTATTTTCTAGTTATTTCTAATTTCATTTTAATTTTTCATCTCTACGACAATCAGCTCCAATATCATGATTAGAAATCCAAATATCTAATTAAGACTTGCTTTGCCAGTTTACTATTAACTGATATAAGCATGTGTTTCAACTTGAACCTAAATACTCCTGGTATAGAAGGTCTTTATACCTAAACGTGTGATGACAGTCCAGGTTAATGAGTATTTCAATTTAATTGAATGGCTGTCTGAAAAGTTATAGATATTGGCATATGTATTTTGTATCTTAGAATAAGAATGTTTAAGTAATAATGCATGTATTATTGTGGTTTTTTATGTTTAGAATTTTCAAATACATCTCATTTGGATAACAAAAAAAAAGCATCTTTCCCGTACGAGCCAACTAGTAAATGTATGCATAGTAAAAGTATATATTTTTTGAAAGTACAGCCCATTACAGTTTTACCCAAAATTATGCTTGGAACAATTTTTTACTGGAGGTTGGCTTGGAGTCTAATATCTTTTTTAGTTAATTTACTATGCAAATTTGATATTTCAAATTTTTCAAAAGGGAGGGTAACTTATAATCTTAAACTGTCTTATGGATCTTCAACCTTCTAGATACATGCATGCAAAGTTTAAAAATAACGCTTAAAAAATATTCATGTATGATAACCCCTTTTCTTGGGTATAAAATGTTCTGGGTTTTTTTTTATCTTTTGACTTTCTAATATTTTTTATCCTTGTTTAAGAACTTTTCAAAATATTCAAATGAATAACTGTTAGTAAGTGTAAATTATTATTCAAGATTTTATAAAATAAATGCATATACAAGTAAATAGAATTATCATAATATATCATGAGCAGTTGGTTTTTTACATATCAGTTGATTTATAAGCTAGACAAGATCCTGAATGTAGAGCAGTTACTGCTTTTTTACCCTCAGAAAGTCAGCAAATTCAGATTTTTAACAATTTGAAAGAATAATATTAAGATGAATTTGTATTTAACAAAGTGTCCCAGAAAGAAGCCATCTATATATATAAACAAGTCAATACCAAAGACAATACTAGACTGAATATTTTTTTGCCCTCAAAATGAACAAAACTGAAGACCGGTGTAGTATAAATAATATTTCAGTTCTCATACAAAATGTTACTGTATTTATTCTAAAATAAAGGTAAAGTTTGTTGGCACATGACAGTGACAGAATTACGGATTGAATTATCAAAACCATATATGTCCCCCTATAAAATTACTTCGATCTCGGGTGCATTTATAAAAAAATATATTCTTTATATCAATAAAAAGCAATCTTCTTTGCTGGAACTAGTGTTGGTATCAGTGTCCATGTTGAGCGGTACACCACTGCCACGTGTTATTCATTGCTAGAAATTCAAATTTTTTTTTATCAAATAATAGTTACATGTTTGTCATAAAAAATAAGTCATAACAATTAAGAAATAAGTCAATATGTCCTTCCAGGGCTCATAACAATTAAGAAGTAAGTCAATGTCCTCCCAGGGCTTCCGTACAATTCAAATTGGTGTACTGTGGAATCATTAAATTTCGTGGGGGCCAATTTTCGTGGATGACTTAAATTTTACAGGTTCGTGGGGACGTAATTTCATGTATTCATATATATCTACAAAAGGGAATATGACTTTATTACCCTAATTCATCAATTCGTGAAGGATGTTATTTCGTGGATGAGAGGTACCCACGAATTCCACGAAAAATGAGCCACCACGAAATCTAATGATTTCACAGTATACTAGTAGCCAAATTTCATTAATCTCTATTTAGGCCTCTTGAATGGGAAAAATGTTTGAATATCATAATTTCAATACTAATGATGTAACTGACAATCAAATTTGAACACATTTATTAATAGAAAAACTCCACCAGCTTTTTATTTGGAAAAAAAAAAATTCTGTTTTCCCTTATTAAGCTACAGTATATAATAATGTTATTTATACAATCTTTTTTTTAATGATAAGATTGTGATCTGAAATTTGCAAATGTCTTTACCTGGGAAGTAGGCACGTTAACATTCACACATAAAGGTTCTGCAACCTGTGGGGCAAATGCAAGCTATCAAATCTAAAAAAAAAAGCTTTAGGTATAAGATCTTAAGGTCATTAGAACCAGCAACAAACAACCATCACTTAATTTTTAGCTCACCTGAGCTGAAAGCTCAAGTGAGCTTTTCTGATCACTTTTTGTCCGGCGTCCGTCTGTCCGTCCGTCTGTCTGTAAACTTTTTACATTTTCGAGTTAATCTCTAAAAATCTTCTTCTCAAAAACCATTTGGCCAGAAAAGCTGATACTTGTGTGGAAGCATCCTCAGATAGTGTAGATTCAAGTTTGTTCAAATCATGGTCCCCGGGGGTAAGGTGGGGCCTCAATGGGGGTCAAAGTTTTACATAGGAGTATACAGAGTTAATCTTTAAAAATCTTCTTCTCAAAAATCATTTGGCCAGAAAAGCTGATACTTGTGTGGAAGCATCCTCAGATGGTGAGATTTTGAGAAGAAGATTTTTTTAAAAATATCACCAAATTTTCAATAAATCCTAATTATTTCCCTTTACAATAGGGTGTGGCCCTTTATTTTACTCAGAACACGACTGGCCAGAAAAGCTGTAACTTGTGTGAAGTATCATCAGGTAGGGTAGATTCAAGTTTGGTCAAATTATGATCCCCGGGGGTAGGGTAGGGGCACAATGGGAACCGGCTAAATCTTTACAAAGGAATATATTGAGAAAAATCTTTTTCTTAAAAAAAAAACAACATTTTCTTAAAAAAGGTGCAACATTAGTGAAAGCAACCTTAGATAGTGCAGATTCAAATTTGTCAAAATCATATTTTTCAGGAGTAGGATGGAGCCACATGGGGTGGAGGGTCAAATTTTACAAAAGAAAACAGTTCAAATTCGCCATATTTTTGATTCTTTAAAATTGTTTAGACTGGGCTCTGGACAAATCTTGGACTGACACAAGTTTGATGTAGGTTTATATCCGAGTTGATTTTGATCTTCTTGAGAACTGTAATGCTCAATATGTGAAATGACTATACTGTGACAACAAGGGATTAATGATAAACAGAATATCCTGGGGAAAAAAATGAATTTTTGATATACAGGATCTGTTAGACTACATTGTCCATATTTTTTGGGGTATATTACTCCGTAAAGCTGATTTGATAATGTCTATTGTTGTTCAGGTGAGCAATGTGGCCCACGGGCCTCTTGTTTTAATCCCATCTCGGCTGGGCATGGTAATATTGGCATGCTTATATATGCCTATCTCCTTATCATTACCTTGGTGTGTGTTTGTTTCATAAGCAACGTAAGGCAAATCATAAGTTGGGATATATTCCAGGGCTTTGATTTTATGAAGAAAGCAAATTAAACCGTGTCAGTGCGCAATGTGTCTTGGTTATCCATATAACTAAAGAACTCTCGAACTCTTTGATTTTCTGGTCAGTTAATTCCCCTTTTCATACTTGTTTCTGTTCACTTATTATGTCGATTTTCTCGATATGCTGTAGAAATAAGAAGTTGTGTTACACCATATCAGTGAAAAAAAGAACCAAGTGCTAATTCAAAGTTCTATAAAAGGGGAACATTTTCTCTTCAACAACATTGACAGGGATGTTTATCGGCTTTAAAGAGGTTCATACATCCATCAGCAAACTTAGTTGTGAGGATATGTTGCAAATTAACACTGGAATGGTCTAGCATAAAAAAAGCCTCAACTTTTCCTCTGAATATGGACACGCATTGCTATACATGTACTTTCCTCAGCACATTTGGTCAAACACATGTTAACAATTTTGCAAGAGGTTCTTTTATCTTTAACGAAGACATAGACAGCTTGATTCTTTATACAATATATAAATTGTCCCTAGTAATGTTAAAAAGAGTAAAATTCTTTGGGTTGCCCAAAACATAATGTGCATACTTATTACTATATATAAAGCTGGACGATATGTTGATCTCGGCTCATTTTGAATCACGAGCTTTTCCAGTGTATATGATGATATATTAGTTAGATTTATTTGCTGGAAAGGTATTAAAGGAAGAGACAGAAATATACTAGAATAGTTCTTCCTGTCGTACACTGTTCCTAAGTACCTGATTGTATCTATGTTACTAGTATCATATAAGCATATGACATCGATGTCTTTAAAGCTTAAAAACACGTTTTATAGTGCAGAAATACTTCTCCTCTCGCAAACTTTGCTTTGTAAGCATTTGTTGTATTTCACGAACTTGCAGGTCGAAGAAATCGGTACATTAAGTATAATTTAAAAAACCCCAGAAAGGTTTAGGAACAAGACGGATATTGAAAAGCATGAACACAGAATGTTTAAATAAGATACCGGTATACGCCTTAATAAGACAAAACGGAAAAAATTAAACAATTTTTAGTAAAATATGGAACTGTTCTTTTTCTTCGTTAAAGTGTTCCACTCTAATTTTTCATGTGCATATTTGTATAATGTAATACTTACACGTTTCATCCCTGTTAACGGCTTGAAAATAGAATAATTATTGTGAATTCTGGCTGTCGGCCATTCTGAAACGCCATTTTGACGTTTTTTGTTAAAGTAAGCATATATCGTCAAACTCAGTATACACTAATTATGAATAAAAACTTTTTGTTGGACCGGACAAAAATTGTTCAAATGCTTTGTTTCTTGTTAAAAAACTAAAATAGAAAGTGATGAAATCTGGCAGTAGGCCATTTTAAATCGCCATTTTGACCTATTTTACGAAATTTCCGTCAAAGCTAGCATATTTCTTAAGACTCAGCATGTCTTAGTTATATTGATAAACTTTGCTGGACCAAATTAAACTTGTTGGTCTTATGCTTTTTTCCGTTTTAAGAAACTTAAAAGAAAAAAATATGAAAACTGGCTGTCCGCCATTTTGACATAAAAAGTATCGCTTTAGTGGAAACCAGTATGATTTCTCAGACCTAGCACGTCCTATCTATGATTTGAAAATTTATTTAACAAAATTATAATTGTTTGTTTCTCGCGTTTTCACCATTTAAGAAACTAAAGGGGAAAAATATAAAATCTGGATGTCCACCGTTATGAATCGCCATTTTTTTAATTTAGATAATTTACGACATTTCTTGAAAATGGCAGATTATTCCTGATTATTCACAGCTAAGTTATGATTAAAAACTTAGCTGGATTGAATATTCATTTTTTGTCTCACGCTTTATGTCCATTTCAGAAATATATGACGAATTAACACAACTTTGTTATCCGCCATTTTAAGTCGCCACTTTGACCTAATTAACCACATTTGTAGAAAGTCAGCATAATTTGTAAGACTCGGCACACATTGGATATGATGAAATACTATTTTGGATGAATTCATTAGTGTTTGTCAATATTTTTTTACCATTGAGGAGACTTTAAAAGAAAAATTTGAAGATTGGCTGTCCGCCATTTTGAATCGCCATTTTGATCTACTTAACGCCATTTTCATGAAGGCCAGCATATTTTTTCAGACTCAGCATACTTTAATTATGATAAAAAACCATGCTGGACCAAATAATAATTATTTGCCGTTAAAACGTATTTCTAGAGCTCTTTTCATAGAAATTAGGACTAGACTAATTCAACACATTTGGTCTCAATATTCAACGTGGAAAAATGACCCCTAGGTCAATTATCAACCCGGGTCAAAATTCTTCGTTACACCGGACATCACTTAAATTTCACAGCCATTTAGACGCAGTATTATCATGTTGTTAATATTGAATTTACCGGATGGCGTATAATACAAATTTACAACAGTTATCATGCTATAAATTTTGTATTTACTGGTTGCCATCCGGTAAATTAAAGTTTTACAACACGACAGTATCGTGGCGATTTGTTTTGTTTGCTGTCTGCTTGTATTTGCTGGGAACGAGAGTATACTTTCCAGGCGAGCTATTATACCCATGAACGATTTGTCAATACTCCTCTTTGCAAAACATAATAAAATCAAGATACAATACAGTCTCTTCCGGGATCCTTCTTCTACGATTAGAAAAATTAGAATTTCGACAGTCTCCAGTATATCCCTTGTGATTTGACTACTGATAACTTTTAAATATGCTTCCATAGACCCGACATGTAAAAATCCACATTTTATGTTTATATGAAAAATCTTCGCGTTCTTTTCTTCTTATTTGTTTATTACAAAACAATCGAACCTCAGTAAACGCAATCTGATAACATGAAATATCAATTCTTTGATCCACTCACGTATAATATATACTACACAAGGATCGACATCTCCTTGTATACATTAGCAGATCGAAGAATTTGACTTTAATCAGATTGTTAATTAACGCAAAATAAAAATAAAAAAATAATGAAAAGTTGTTATGGACGGTCTGAGCTTCTGTACACCGCTCCCCAAAGTCTGTTCCGCATTCCTCTCCCTACCTATCCAAACACACGGATCTGCGAATCTCTGGCGACAAGTGCTGGGTTTCCCCATGACTTGTTCCTTAAATTGAAAAAATCGAGTTATTTAACAGAAACTGAAACGACATGTGTAAAATGCTGGCTATCTGAAGTAAAAACAAGAAAAATTAATGATAGAATTGAATTTCTTTTGAATCATTATAACACTTTTCTTTAAATGTTGATAATGAAATTTGGTAAAAAGTGTGTCCCCGATGGAATTAGACACTCAACGACGCAATAATAATCTACACAATCGGGTTTTTTTTGGGGGGGGGGGTTGTTTTGGGGGGTGGTTTGGTTTTGTTTTGTTTTGCTTTGTTTTTTTTTTGTTTTTTGTTTTAATTTTTGGAGTTTTTTAAATAGACAACAAGACCCACAATTAATCCAAATTTGACGCCATGTACAGCTGCTGCAACAAAAAACCTTCTGCATCAATCTTACTGTTTAAAAGGGTCCTTTAAAGATAACAATCTAATTAAAATATCCGATTAGCTTAGCTGCAATAATGTAGCCCTCTCCGATTTTTTTTTATATCTGATGTTTACTCTCCCCCCAAAAAAAAATCGGGAAAGGGCTACATTATTGCAGCTAAGATAAGCTAAATGTCTTGGCTACCCTTCCCCCCCCCCTCCCGAAAAAAACATAAAAATTAAATGTTCTGTATATATGCGCACAGTGACTTCGTGCAGCGTGTTGAATTGGTCAGCTCTGGGAAACAAACATAAACAACTGTTGTATATTTTAATATCGATTATAGGACCGCTATATTCAGAGAGTAGAAGTTTTGAATAATGATTTACAACTCAGCATCATGCTACTCTTATAAATATACATGTACATTGCATTTCTCCATAGATGCCATGAAAGCACATCGCTCAAAATAATTTTGTACCATTCAGTTTCTCATTATTTTATGAAAATTAATTTACTTCAAATTCCCGGCATTGTAAATTCTGTTTGGTTGATAACACTGATCTGAGTGTTTATCTAGAGATTCACGAAGCCAGGGCCTTTCTTATTATTATATTTATTTATTTATTTAATCCTTTGACACCCCCTCCTTCCTTCTACCCTACTTTGATGACTCATATTTATCATATAATTTTAGCGCGCACTGTCCCTCCATACATCTGAAGCAGAACCGGGAAGTGACGCACCTGATTGGTAGATATTTAAGATTGCCTGGATCGCCCCTCGCCGTATTCTGGCACTCTCTGTCAAGGGTAAGTTTCGGGTATTTTATGTCGATGTTATGTCTGCAGTTGATTTTAGTACAATGCTAGTGTAGTGCTTTACATGTTACTCCGCCTAAGGTCATCGCATTTGACCGATGAAAAGATTGCTATCTTTTTGGACGATTGGTATTTATAGAAATTAGATTTGACATGATATCTGATATGACAGACGTTTAAAGGTTTTGTTTACGAGATTCATGTTAAAACGTAGGATTTCGTTAAACAAATGCAAAGCCTTGTTGTGCACCCTAAAATTTAGATATGGAAAACCATGGGTTACAGCAAATTCACTGACAACCAGCTCATGTTACGTAGTTTAGAAGTGGTTTGTTACGTAGTTTAGAAGTGGTTTGTCAGATTTCAGTATTTAACATGAAAGTATAACAATATATAAATAGTGCCTGTTTGGGAGGGTAACAGTTGAAATTGACACCCCGAGAAAACCATTGTCAACCGACGCGAAGCGGAGGTTGACAATGGTTTTCGAGGGGTGTCAATTTCAACTGTTATCCTCCCAAACAGGCACTATTTATTTTGTTATACTGAATGTCTTTTTTAAAATTTTTAAGAAAATTTTACTGCTTTTATATAGGAATAACGTGAATTCTACAGCGAACCGTACGCGCATAATTTTCGCGCATGTAACATTTTTTAATGTTACCCGTTGCCAAGTGCGTTGCTAACGCTGAGGGTAATAGTAAATATTATTAACTGCGTCTTAACCAATCAGATTTCAGTATTTAACATGAAAGTATAACAAATATATATTGTTATACTTTCATGTTAAATACTGAAATCTGATTGGTTAAGACGCAGTTCATAATCCGTTCTATTACCCTCAGCGTTAGCAACACACTTCGCAACGGGTAACATTAAAAATTGTTACATGCACGAAAATTATGCGCGTACGGTTCGCTGTAGAATTCACGTTATTCCTATATATAGGCAGTAAAATTTTCTTTAAAATTAAGACATTCAGTATAACAAAATAAATAGTGCCTGTTTGGGAGGATAACAGTTGAAATCGACACCCCTCGAAAACCATTGTCAACCACCCCTTCGCGTCGGTTGACAATGGTTTTCTCGGGGTTTCAATTTCAACTGTTACCCTCCCAAACAGGCACTATTTATATAGTGTTACCCATTGCTAAGTGTGTTGCTAACGCTGAGGGTAATAGAACGGATTATCAACTGCGTCTAAACCAATCAGATTTCAGTATTTAACATGAAAGTATAATAATATATCTTGTTTTCTATTTTCCAGAATAATTGTTCTATCTGTGTTTTCACAATTAAGCATCTGCCCCAAGAGCGGAGATGTAGACCCCCTTTCTTCCCCCTTCATCGAAATTCAGAAATTTTATTCAATCACATAGTAAAGTGATTCCCCCCCCCCCCCCCCCCCCCCCCATCAGGAGGAAGATATTGTGCCTGTGTGTGGTGAATGATGTAAAAATAATAATATTTATTAAATTCAAATCTATATATAATTTGCTTCTATCTATTGATGAAATAATAGCAAGAGCAAAGCGTCAGGAAGCACTGTAAACTCTAATGATAATGCCTGGGCTAAGAGAAAATTCAGACTACTGCTACGTTTGACAAACTGAAAATTCTGTCATCAGATTTGTACCCACAATTCCGCGTAAATTGAACGGTGGCACCATAAAACATATTAAAAGGCTGTTATAGGAATGATAATTAAAGTTTCATTTTTTATTTTTCAGAAATTTACAACCATGAGTGGTGAAAAAGTAACAATAAAATCAGAAAATCCCAAAGGGGATTTGCCATGCATTGTCTTTGATGAGTTACTGGCCGAGAGTGACAAGGGACTGGTGGTTATCCAAGAATGGTGGGGAATGAACAAGCAAATCAAAGAAGAGGCCCACGATATCGGCAAAATGGGAAATTTTGTTACAATCGTTCCAGACCTGTACAGAGGAAAGATAGCAACGGACCATGAAGAGGCCGGCCATCTGATGAGCAACCTCGACTGGCCAGGGGCAGTCAAAGACATCCGGGCCACTATCCTCCACCTAAAGTCCATGGGCTGTAAAAAGGTAGGGAGTTTGGGACTTTAGCTCAAGTTTTACATTTTATATATGCATTAATCTGACAGTTCATGTAAGGAGATAACTGTAATAATTACAAATGAAACTAAAATGCAAAAAAAGGACAATTTCATGATAACTGAAGTTTTAAGGTGGGAAACCTCAAGTTTTGATTGTGTTTGGTGTTTGAATTTTAACAGCCCCATAGAGATTAGGCCAAAATAAATTAATAGTGTGTTTCCTATTCCAGCTTAAAAAAAATAGGGTAGGTAGGTAGGGAAAACATTTTATTTTATTTAAACATTTTATTTTTTTTCACTTCAACAACAATAAACAAGTTGGAAAAGATGAGTTTATTTTTTTTCTGCCAAAAGGCAATGATGCATTGTTTTTTACCGCTGTCATCAAGTTTTTACCCCCCCTGGTGATGACACTTTCGAATTGTTATTGACAACAATGTGCTTGGCAAGCATGATGCCAATTTCCACAAGAAATCGCTGTCAAAATAAATCTTTAAATTGGTGTAGAGTATGTGTTTTCTCAAACACGGAAGTGACTAAGATTGGAATTTCTAAAAGTAAAACCGGAATTGTTGATATCCGGATTAATATATCAACGATAAAATGTTAAGGGTCGGGACATATTTTTAGGGTCAGTCGGGGAACCGGTGTCATATAATATTTTGATACCGCGAAATATTGAACTCGGGTTCAATATATTATGCGATATTATGAACCTGGGTTCAAAATATCGCTGCGATATATTGAAGCCCCCCATAAAATATTGAACCCCGGGTTCAAAATATTATGGCCGCGATATTTTGAAACCCCCTACTGTTTCCAATTCCCTTTGGAGAGGGGGTTCAAAATATTATGGCCGCGATATTTTGAACCCCCCTATTGTTTATTGCTATTGGAGAAGGGGTTCAAAATATTATGGCCGTGATATATTGAACCCCCTACTGTTTCTAATTCCCTTTGGAGAGGGGGTTCAAAATATCATGGCAGCGATATTTTGAACCCCCCTCTATTTTTCATTGCTATTGGAGAGGGGGTTCAAAATATTATGGCCGTGATATTTTGAACCCCCCTCTATTTTTTATTGCTATTGGAGAGAGGGTTCAAAATATTATGGCCGTGATATATTGAACCCCCTACAGTTTCCAATTCCCTTTGGAGAGGGGGTTCAAAATATTATGGCCGCGATATTTTGAACCCCCCTCTATTTTTCATTGCTATTGGAGAGGGGGTTCAAAATATTATGGCCGTGATATTTTGAACCCCCCTCTATTTTTTATTGCTATTGGAGAGAGGGTTCAAAATATTATGGCCACGATATTTTGAACCCCCCTCTATTTTTCATTGCTATTGGAGAGGGGGTTCAAAATATTATGGCCGTGATATATTGAACCCCCTACAGTTTCCAATTCCCTTTGGAGAGGGGGTTCAAAATATTATGGCCGTGATATTTTGAACCCCCCTCTATTTTTTATTGCTATTGGAGAGAGGGTTCAAAATATTATGGCCGTGATATTTTGAACCCCCCTCTATTTTTCATTGCTATTGGAGAGGGGGTTCAAAATATTATGGCCGTGATATTTTGAACCTCCTACAGTTTCCAATTCCCTTTTGAGAGAGGGTTCAAAATATTATGGCCGTGATATTTTGAACCCCCCTCTATTTTTCATTGCTATTGGAGAGGGGGTTCAAAATATTATGGCTGTGATATTTTGAACCTCCTACAGTTTCCAAATCCCTTTGGAGAGAGAGTTCAAAATATTATGGCTGTGATATATTGAACCTCCTACCTTTTACCAGGATTATATTGAACCCCTCTCCTATTTCCAATTCCCTTTTGAGAGGGTGTTCACAATATAATGGCTATGATATTTTGAACCCCCCTCTATTTTTTATTGCTATTGGAGAGGGGGTTCAAAATATTATGGCTGTGAAATATTGAATACCCAATCTCCCTTCCATCTGAATTACATTGCATATTGAAAATGTGGTTTAAATATTATTTTTGCAATACACTGCACCCACCTTAATTTCAAATTGGAGAAGGGGATCGAGATATAATGTCTCAGAGTTATTTTACACCCCCCTCCCCAACAATCTTATTAGCAACTTCATGTATACTTGGTTACTCTAAATGATAGTCCTCAAGTGGGAAAGGAGGCTAACTCCTGTGTGTTGTGTATACACAGGGTTGGGAAACATTCAAATTTTATTCAGGCTTTATGGTATCCCTATTATGTTATACCAGTAATGAGGGGGTTCAAAATATTATGGCTGCAAAATATTGAAAACCCTTCTTATCACTGGCTGTTGGAGAACGAGGGGTTTCAAAATTTAATGGCTGTGAAATTTGTCATTGAACCCCCCCCCCCCCCCCCCTCAAATCTTTACTTCATGCATATACAGAATATACAGAATTCAATTTTTTTTTGGGGGGGGGATGGTAGATGGGAGGGGGGGGGGGGTATAATTGTGCTTTAATTGTCAGTCTGTAATAAAACATATTATGAATGAAAAAATCATATTGTTTTGGTGATTCTTTTTGTTACCAAGAAAATAGGGTATCCTGGAGGTTACTCTAAATGGTAGTCCTCAGGTGGGAGAAAAGGGGGCTAACACCTGTGTACTGCGTATACACACCAGTGGTACGTAAACATTAATTTGCTCCCTTCATAGCTGACATCAGCCTGTATGGTATCCCATGTGATACAATTTGGGAATTGCAAATGGACTGGCCCAATCTAAAGGTTGCATACCTTAATAAAGTAGGTAAAATAGGTAGGGGGTTCAATATATTACAGCCATAATATTTTGAACCCCCTCTCCAATACCCAGGAAAATTAAGGGGGGCTCAAAATATCGCGGCCATAATATTTTTAACCCCCCCTCCAAAGGGAATTGGAAATAGGTATGGAGTTCAATATATCGCAGCCATAATATTTTGAACCCCCTCTCCAAAAGCAATGATAAATAGAGGGGAGTTCAATATATCGCGGCCATAATATTTTGAACTCCCTCTCCAATGGGAATTGGAAATAGGTAGGGGGTTCAATATATCGCAGCCATAATATTTTGAACCCCCACTCCAATGGGAATTGGAAAAAGGTAGGGGGATCAATATATCGCTGCCATAATATTTTGAACCCCCTCTCCAAAAGCAATGAAAACTAGAGCAAAGCTCGTTGCAAAGCAACGAGTGGGTCTTCCGGTAATGTCGAAAGTAAAGCTAAAAGTTCCTGTAAAAAGCAGGGTTCTTAAACCAACATAAGAAACTAAGACGAAAAAAATCGAATTATTCTTCATACGAATTAACAAAATCCGAATGATTCCAAGTACGAATTAACAAAGCTTATCGATTTCAAGAACGACTTAGCAAATACAAATCCGAATGTGTAAAAGTACGATTCAACAATTATCGAATAATTTTAGGTACGAGTTAATTTAACTCTGAACATAAAACTATTTTCTTAACCAAGAATGTGGAATCAAAATGTCCGGAAAAATCAATTTTTAAACCCCTATATCTCTGTATTGCATCGTCCGATTTAAGAACGGATTTCAGTTTTGAATTATGAATAATAAGCTCTTATTTTCTGTTATTATAATTAATAACAAATTATCGCAAAAAATAAGTTATTATGAAAAGTCTTCGTAGCCCCTTTGGCCCCTTATTTGAGGGGTCACTCCTTTTTTCTTGATATCAACTGATATCAGTCTTGTAAATATAAACATATTTTGTTCAACATGTATTCACGAATTGTTGACCGTTCTAGAGATATCCGAACAATTGTGTTTTAGGGGCCGACCCTTAAACTCCTTACCAGGGCCACCAACATACAGTCATTTCATGCATATCTTTTACAAACTTATGCTATGGTATGCGATTTTAATGATATGCTATGAGATTTGTATGCTATGCTATGAGATTTGTATGCTATGCTATGAGAAATTGAAATGAAGGGCTTAATGATATGGTATGCTATGGTATGCTATGAGATATGAACAAAAACGCCTCCATACACAGAAGAGTTCCACACATTTTGAGGTAAAATAATAAGAAGCCAAAGTTTACCACAAATCTATGATGTAAACATTTATTTTTTCAAATAAAAACATTCAAAACCGCGTTAAAAGAATTTTGTATGCTATGCTATGGTATGATATGGTATGATATGACGAATGCGATTCTATGAAATTGTATGCTATGGTATGAGATTCCAATGCTATGCTATGAGATTGCAATGCTATGCTATGCTATGGTGTATGTTGTAAAAGATATGCTTGAACCGACTGTATATGTTTTAGATACCATATCGTTAAGAACATTATTTTAAGCATTTTTTGTTCTATAATTCTTATCAAAATATTTCTCCTTTTCTAGATATGAATATCAAAGTTTTGGACATATGGCCCCTTGAAACCCCTAATTACGTATCATATGACATATGTATGGTACCGTATAGATAAACAGATGTACAATGAACATTTTTGGTTCTATACTTGATAACAAATTATTTTTCAGTTAAGAGTTATTATAAAAAGAATTTACAGCCCTCTTGGCCCCTTATTTGAGTGGCCAGCCCCTTTTTCTTGATATCAAATAAAAGGTCTTGTAAATATAAACACATTTTGTTCAACAAGTGTTCAGAAATTGTTGACCGTTCTAAATATATCTGAACAATTGTGTTTTAGGGGCCGACCCTTAAAATCCTTACTGGGATCACCAACAACATTTTTTTAGGGAGCATATTGTTAAGAACATTATTTTAAGCATTTTTTGTTCTATAATTCTTATCAAAATATTTCTCCTTTTTAAGATATTTAAGATCAAAATTTCGGACTTTTGGCCCCTTAAAGCCCCTAATTACGTAACATATGACTTCGACATGGTATGTTTAGATAAACAGATGTACTATGAACTTTTTTGGTTCTATGATTGATAACAAATCATTTTGCAGTAAAGAGTTATTGCAAAAATACTTTAGAGCACTCTTAGCCCCTTATTTGAGGGGCCGGCCCCTTTTTCTTGAAATCAAACGAAAGATTTAGTTAATCTGAACAACTTTTGCATTACATGTC
Source organism: Magallana gigas (assembly GCF_963853765.1). NCBI lineage: Eukaryota > Metazoa > Mollusca > Bivalvia > Ostreida > Ostreidae > Magallana > Magallana gigas. The sequence continues at coordinate 48,136,170 of NC_088857.1, read as the reverse complement.
TTAACAAAATATTTACACATTAAAAGCTAGGGCCGAAAATGTGCGAAAATTTCATGAAAAAAATTGGTGCCAATTTTTGAGCTCAGGCGAGCTTCGCCGCCTTGCGCATTTTTCAAAAAATCAAATAAATAGGATCATCTACAGACATTCATCTACTATCCCTGAAAGTTTCATATTTCTATCTCAATTAGTTTTTGAGAAGTTACGTGGACAAAATGGGCCTTAAAATTTCACTAAATCCTCAAAATCTCGAACAGGAAGTGACGTCATCAAGTAGAAATTTTATAATATCAAGTACTTTTAATGCTCAATAAGTCCTGAAAATTTCATGCAAATCGGTCGAGTAGTTCACGAGAAATAGCGTTCGAAAAAAGTCAGAAAAAAAATAAAAAATAAAATAACTAGAGCAAAGCTCGTTGCAAAGCAACGAGTGGGTCTTCCGATAATGTCGAAGGTAAAGCTAAAACTGTCTCTAAGAAGCAGAGTTCTTAAACCAATAAGTATAAGTAAATAAAACAAAAAGAAAAAAAAATCGAATTATTTTTGGTACGAGTTCACAAAATCAAAATGATTCTAGGTACGAATTAGCAATAACATTATCAATTTCAAGAACGACTTAGCAAATACAAATCCGAATGTGTTTAAGTACGATTTAACAATTATCGATATATTTTAGGTACGAGTTAATTAAACTATGAACATAACATTCTTTTCTTTACCAAGAACGTGGAATCAAAATTTCCAGAAAAGTCAATTTTCAAACACCTATATCTTTGTAATGCATCGGCCGATTTTAAAACGGATTTCAGTTTTACATTAAACTTAATAAGCTTTTATTTTTGCTTTTATGATTAATAACAAATTATCGCTCTAAAAAAGGTTACTATATAAAGACTTTGTAGCATAGCCCTCCTGGCCCCTAATTTGAAGGATCAGCCCCTTTTTCTTGATATCAAATTAAAGGTCTCGCAAATATAAACATATTTTATTCAACAAGTGTTCACGAATTATTAACCGTTATAGAGATATCGGAACAACTGTGCTTTAGGGGCCGACCCTTCAACTCCTTACTGGGGCCACCAACGAAAAATGTTTAGGTATCACATTGTTCACAACATTATTTTCAGCAACTTTTGTTATACAATGTTTTTCAAAATATTTCTCCTTTTCAAGATAATATTGATCAAAGTTTTGGACTTCTGGCCCCTTCAAACCCCTAATTATGTAACATATGACTTTAGTATGGTCCAGAATAGATGAACAGCTGTACAATGAACATTTTTGCTTCTATAAATAATAACAAATTATTTTTCAGTAAAGAGTTATTATATAAAGATTTTAGAGCGCTCTTGGCCCCTAATTTGAGGGGCTAGTCCCTTTTTCTTAATATTAAATAAAAGATCTTATTAATATAAACATATTTTGTTTAATAAGTGTTCAGAAATTGTTGACCGATTTGGAGATATCTTGACAACAGTGTTTTAGGGGCCGACCCTTAAACTCCTTACTGGGGCCACAAACCATAAATTTTAAGGTACCATGTTCTAAAGAACATTATTTTAAGCAACTTTTGTTCAACATTGCCTTTCAAAATATTTCTCCTTTTTAAGATATTAATGATCAAAGTGTTGGTCTTCTGGCCCCTTGAAACCCCTAATTACGTAACAAATGTTTAAAATAAGGTACTGTGTAGATCAACAGCTGTACAATGAACATTTTTGCTTCTATAATTAATGACAAATTATTGCTCAGTTAAGAGTTAAAATTAAAAGACTTTAGAGCCCTCCTGGCCCCTAATTAAAAGGGCCAGCCCCTTTTTATTAAAACAAAACAAAAGCTCGTGTAAATCTTAACAACTTTTGCATTACATGTTTTAACAAATTATCAACAGGTTAAAAGATATTTTGCAAAACGTGTTAAAATTTTGCCAAAAATTTTGGTGCCAATTTTTGACCTCGGGCGAGCTTCGGCGCCGTGCGCATTTTCCACAATGTCAAAAACAGAGGATCATCTACAGACATTCATCTACATATTCCTGAAAGTTTCACTTTTCTATACCCTTTAGTTTCGGAGGAGTTACGTGGACAAAATGGTCCTTAAAAATTCACAAAAGCCTCAAAATCTCAAACCGGATGTGACCTCATCAGCTCAAAATTTTACATTCGCAAGCACGTTTTATGTTCTATCAGTCCTGTCAATTTGGTGAAAATCGATCAAATAGTTTTTGAGTTATAGCTCTCGAAAAATGTCAGAGGAAAAATGTAGAATAATAATAAAAAGAAACCGTAGAATAACAAGAGGGTCTTCCGTTGGAAACGGAAGACCCTAATAAGGAAAAGAAACAATAGAATAACAAGAGGGTCTTCCGTCGGAAACGGAGGACCCTAAATAGAGGGGGGGGGGGTTCAAAATATCGCAGCCATAATATTTTGAACCCCGTCTCCAATAGCAATGAAAAATAGAGGGGGTTCAATAAATCGCAGCCATAATATTTTGAACCCCCTCTCAAATGGGAATTGGAAATAGGTTGGGGGTTCAATATATCGCAGCCATAATATTTTGAACCCCCTCTCCAAAAGCAATGAAAAATAGAGGGGGGGGGGGGTTCAAAATATCGCAGCCATAATATTTTGAACCCCCTCTCCAATAGCAATGAAAAATAGAGGGGGTTCAATATATCGCAGCCATAATATTTTGAACCCCCTCTCCAATGGGAATTGGAAATAGGTTGGGGGTTCAATATATCGCAGCCATAATATTTTGAACCCCCTCTCCAAAAGCAATGAAAAATAGAGGGGGTTCAATATATCGCAGCCATAATATTTTGAAACCCCTCTCCAATGGGAATTGGAAATAGGTTGGGGGTTCAATATATCGCAGCCATAATATTTTGAACCCCCTCTCCAAAAGCAATGAAAAATAGAGGGGGGGGGGGGGGGGTCAAAATGTCGTGGCCATAATATTTGGAACCCCCTCTCCAATGGGAATTGGAAATTGGTAGGGGGTTCAATATATCGCAGCCATAATATTTTGAACCCCCTTTCTAAAAGCAGTGAAAAATAGAGGGGGGTTCAAAATATCGCGGCCATAAAATATTGAACCTGGGTTCAATATTTTATTTGGGGGGGGGGGGGGGGGGGGGGGGGGGGGATTCAATATATCGCAGCGATATTTTGAACCCGGGTTCAATATATCGCGGGGTTCAAAATATTATATGACACCGGAAACACAGTATTAATTTATCTACGCCTTAGCCACTTCTATTCTGAAAGTTAAGTAATAATAGCTTTTGGATGGAGCTAAGAAGATAAAATATATACTAGCTCTAGACAAATTCTTGCCAAGAACCCTTTCTTGTCATTGCAATAAAACAAAGATGGTGAGTGAGAGCTAGCGCAATGTAATGAAACATCTCAATTTAACATTCAAACTTATTTGGTAGTGAGAGTAGATACTTGCTTTAGCTAAAATTGGTCCTAGGCAAGTATTTGTGTTTGTTAGTTACAATTATTCCTCTATATTATTTTTTTTCTCTGTAGGTGGGCGTGACTGGGTTCTGTATGGGCGGAGCTCTCACCATGGCAGCAGGAGCCTTATTACAGGATGTTGTAGATGCCATTGCTCCGTTCTATGGAATTCCGGATGAGAAACTGTGTGATGTTTCCACTATCAAGTGTCCAGTACAGTGTCACTTCGGAGCCCTTGATGATTTGGTGGGGTTCTCATCTCCGAAGGACGTGGAAAAGCTGGAAGAGAAGTTCAAGGCGGGAAATGTGGATTACGAGATGAATATTTATGATGAGGCAGCTCATGCCTTCACTAATTCCTCCGGACCTAACTATCACAAAGACTCTTGTCATCTGGCCTTGCAACGATTATGCACATTCATGAACAAATCCTTGGTAGAATAGGTTTTAGACTGTTGCTTTAATAGATTAACTTTTTTATGTGTGCTGTAGATTATATGATATACACTCTGTTGATTTACCGCACTTTTGTTTTGCATTTTGCAGGTATTTTTATTTTTTAAAGAGTCCAGAAATATGTTATGTCATTGCAGTGTTAAATATTAAAATAAATGCACATCACGATAACATGTGGCTCATCTTAAATGATTTAATTCCACTCTCCAGCAATTTGTCATATCTTTCCCCACCTAGATTTTTGTTTGAGACGTTGCTATATTTAACTTTAGTCGTCAGTTTGTCTGGGTTTTTTTTAACTACAGCAGTTTACTCTTATTGTCTAAAGCAACTCCAATTCAGTCATAACTACATTTAGTTCAAATTTTTTTGTCAAAATAAATGTAACAAGAACAATCAGTATTTTTATTCTAGTCTGTTTATGTGGCTGTGAAAAAATCAAAACTTTGCGCTATTGAAATTTAAGATCAGTTACTGTAACATTTATATAATTATGGCTTGAGATTAGCTTTACCAGATATATGTATCGTTTACATTGACTGTGTTTCCCTGTAGCTTACACTGCCTTGTGAGACAACCAATATCTGCCATTAATAACAACACACCTAGTGCCATTTCACTGTTTTTAAAATAGTTACAGTATTACTGTTTTTCTTCTGGAACATTGAGAGTTTCTAAACCTTTCCTGGGTTACTCTCTTATGGTTTGAAAAATATTTTCCTACTTTGCTTTCTTTATAGTGAATAAATTACTATGAACATATCTGTTAACTCTTGTATTTTATACCTGTAATCTGGTGGATTGCACTATCAAGATTATATGCATCTTATAATCAAAGTACTGAAGTTGATTTTATTTTGATATTATTGATTAAATCAACGGTATGTTATTTTGCATAGCAAGTAGTTTCTTAGTTGTATTTGAATAATTATAGAAGAATTCCGAGCTATTGAAGGAAACCCCCATATGAATCCTGTTCTGTAATATTTAAAGATAGAAGTAAAGTCATCAAACTTAACGATGCATTATGTTTCAGTAACCGAAATATTTCTGAAAAATTGTATCCAAGCAATATTTTGAAAATCAAATAATAAAGTCTAGAATACGCCAGTACTGATTCTATCTTTATTTTGGATAGTCTGCCCTTTATTCCAAACGCTACCGCTGTAGAAATGGCGCTTTGGTAATCAATGACAATGAACCAGTCTTACTAAACTCTGGCGTAGGATTACATACGAATACAAAAATATCTATTTAAATTGTTCGTACCATTTAAAATCTGACAATTTTAATGTATTCATAAATAAGTTGCCTTGAAAAACAATGCATCTGAAAACATTACATCGAATTTATCGATCATTTTCAAGTACTAAATTTTTATTCCGTTTTGCCAGAGTAACTGCATAGAAGAGTTGATAAAAATCAATTCTCAAAAAGAAGTAATTTCCAAGTTACCTTTGTCATTTTACAGTGGGTTGTTTGCAAAATAGTTTCGAACAAATATCACAGCAATATGATTTGTTTTACAAATGTCTAAATTTGCCAAACCAGTTTAAGAGAAATTTCTAACGTCAAGATTTTGTGATACACGAGTAAAACTGTAAAACTTTCTCCAAGTAGATTAGTTTCGGGATCGTCTGTACCCGTTAAATAAACACAACTTGTCCAGACGCCTTTTCTGTGTAAATTTCATCTTCCGGGTTTGTGACCACAAGTCTGGGTGCTCGATCAATTCGATCATCCCTATATATATTGGGGGACTGGGAAGGTTTACAATAAATCACTTGATGAAACAACGACACATTCCGAAGGAGGGTGCAGTCAGTTTACTGTTAAATCCATTTTATGGGTACTTGCACTTTTCGCCGGGGTTTTCATTACATTTTTCTTCTGGTTCTGGACAATCAAATATTGATATCAGGTACACTTAACAGCAAGACTGAACATGTTTCTATTTGTTGCTTTTAAAGTGCAGTTTATGTGCATCTTTTATGCAGTTGTTAGATAAGAATAATCTAAAGTCATTTTGATGCAGTTGTTAGATAAGAATAATCTAAAGTCATGACTTGATAAAAATGAGTCACCACTTCATCTTGGCGAGAACTTTAAAATGTAAACATTTGATAAAGCACAAAAAAATTAGAACCTCGTTTAAGTCCTATTTTATACGGTACCTTTATACTACTACCAACTTTTTTTTCTTTTTTATATATATTTCTTTGAGGAAAAGAACATTTTATTTTATCTCCATCTTATATATTACATATTCCACCTCTTGGGACGATATAATCAAGGTCAATGATTAGTCTTTGAACTTTGACCTATATGCTTGTACTCGGGCTAGCGAACGCATGCGTTTTAATCCCGAATCCAATTCCTTACGGTCCAGGTTAATTAATCACGAAACACATGTCTTATTTGGATCCCTTCCCCAACTGAAAAACATAGAATACTAGTACAATATAGATAACTTATAATCACTGTCCCTGTTAGTAACAAACCGATACTATTCAGGCGATATGCTAGTATCAGTTATTGAATGAATGTTGTTGCACTTATGTGTGTGTACATTACATGTCATATGATACACATGTCGTCTCGTGACCTACCACAGGTAGACATGTTATGTGTATCCATAAAAACAACACTAATATGATGGGACCAATAAATTAGCACAACTCAAAACTATGGATAATGTGGTAAGAAACCATAATGAAAAATACATCTGGGGATGTTTTTCTTTATATCCGTTAACTTTTTTGTTATTGGTATAATTCATATTATTAAACAATATCACATTCAGTTTAATACAAAATGTGAACTTGTTGACAAAATATATTGTCACCTATTAATATCACCTACACTTTTATGCTTGTTATTGTTCCCGACGTTATTGGTATAATTCATTTGGTTATCTTACTTGAACAGAATATCTGTATACTTGTTCAATACATGAAATATTTTAATGTGTACATGTGACATATATGTTTACCAGTGCTGGCTATGTCTAATCATTATATACTCCATATAAAATGTAATGTCCGCCATAATGTATACATATGCACTTCCAGACTCCTGTCACTTACCAGCTGTCTGTTTACCGTGGATCAAACACAGTAACATTCTAATTTCATTTTGCGACACTCCTTGCTGATGTATGGATCTAGAGGGGGAGATGGGTCCGCCCCCCCCCCAGAAAATTCAATATTAATAACTTCACACATGCAGTAAAGGGGGAGAGAGGGTCCGGATCTCATCCCCCCGAAAAATTTAATTTTGTTAATTATATATAATAAAATCTCTAAAATATATGTTTCGGAACCCTCCCCCACCCCCGACAAATATAATTATCCATCCACCCCCCCCCCCCCCTAGAAAAAGTTATGGATCTGCGCAGGCTGTTGAAAATAAATTCTAAAAAGTTCATCGTCTGCCTCAGATGTCCTTTTACATAGCTAAAATTGTCTTTAAACGATAGAGAGCTCCACAATTACAAAAAGGCGAAGGCGAAAGTGCGAAGATGCGAAGGCGAGAGTGCGAAGATGCGATGGCGAAGGTGCGATAGTAGTATCGCTTCTTCGCCTTCGCAACTTCGTCCTTTCGCCTTCGCAACTTCGCACTTTCGCCTTCGCATCTTCGCACTTTTGCTCCTTCGCCGTCGCACCTTTGCACTTTCGCCTTCGCAACTTCGCACTCTCGCACCTCGACCTAATGGCGAAAGTGCGAAGGTCGAAGTGGCCCCATCGGAACACCATACGATTACCCTCCATAAAGAAATCCCTTGACAAAATAGTAACCCATACACTCTTTTGTACATCATATATTCTCAAATATAGACACGAACGTAAACAGGAAGTACTATTTAAATAGCTAAATGGAATAAAAGTTAAAAAGCTAAGTGCTGATAACTTTTAAATTAGTGTTTAGTGTTATTATGACTGTGTCTGGACTTCCTCCTGGTGTGATGTCTTCAGTTTTGGGCAGTTGTTTGAAATGGAGGAGTATATGGTTAATTTCTTGTAGCTAATGTTGTTATGTTCTAACCTTCAACCCCACGCCTGTGAGCCTAGAAGGGATACCTTTATACATGTAATGTGGAACGAAATAGAAATGAAAGGAAACAAAATGACTGTCCATTGTTCTATAACTATTGAAGTACTGAATAAATAAATATCAGCTTGAAGCCCCCACCATCTTTATAGAAGTAGTAATATCGCCGTCAAAAGCAAGATCCATAAGGAACGCAAAGAGCAAAGCAACCAAGTCCCAACACACTCCTATGTTTGCGTTACCGCACATAACAAAGCCGCCCACTGCTCTTAAGACTTTCTAGGAATACTGAAATCTGAGTGATCGAAAAGTGCATTGCAAATAAAACTCTAAAGGCTTGTTAAATGTACGTTCATTGCATACATTGAATTACAAATGATTCTATTGATCTGTTCTAGACACCATGTCACCTGATTACAAATACCGGTATAAGTACATTGTATGTGTATCGGGTATTCTAAAACTACATACTACATCTGTTAGGTATGTGTTAACGTTAACTTTTTACAGGAGAGAGTTGAGGAGAGACCTCATTTCCGCAACCGCCTCGGTTTGATTTGTTCTTGTCTGGGGTCTGTGGTGGGGACAGGGAACATATGGAGGTTCCCGAGGATACTAGCCTCCAACAGCGAGGAACAAGGTACATGTATATAACCGCAGTAGTTACTGTATAACTACTAACTTGTAATTCTGGTAACTGCCTATTTACATAACAATTCAAACACCTGTACATATACGTTTCATTCGAATAAACAATTTACATATCCTTTTCAATTTAACACCTTTTAAATCAATTTCCTTTACACATATGGTACTACCAGCATTAAATCAATTTCTATTTACACATGCTGTATCCTGTTTTGTTGGGTTTTTTTACATTAAAGGTGGTCTGGTATTTCTGATTGCATGGGTTCTGTTTCTGGTTTTGTGGTCGAGCCCCATGCTGCTAATTGAGTATGGAACCGGTCGATATACAAGGAAGGCTGTGATTGGCTCTTTCAGACACATAATTGGAGATGGAGCCACGTGGTGCGGAGCGTGGATTACCATGGTTACTTTCCTAATATCGTTAGTTGTAAATACTAGTATATCTCTGAAAATGTGTACATGGTTCTAAAATTTCTTTTTTAGAATAACTTGACCAAAACTTAACGATGGAATAGACTTTTTAGGTTATGAGTAAAAATATTTGTAGAAAAATATCCACCCAAACATTTGTTACTATTTTTAGATGTTACTACTCAGTAGTGTTGGGGTGGTGCCTCTACTATTTTGTTTACATGATCGGACATGACCTCCCAGAAACAGCGGCAGAAGGAGAGAAGATATTTCAAGACTTTGCTGAAGTAACTAAGAAAAAAATCACACGAAAGTAAACTCTATTAACTCTAATTTATCAAAAATGAAGTTTTAAAGTAATATTAATTCCATGTAACAGCACAGCAATTGGCCTATCCTGACGCACGCTATTGCGTCCTCTCTGGCTGGGTTGGCGGTGTTGAGGGGTGTCAGTACAATAGAGAAAACCAACATGTTCCTAGTTCCGCTCTTGTTGGTGATCATTCTGTTTACATTTGTCTGGTCCCTGACTAGAGACTATGCAGACGTTGGCATCAGGTTTCTTTTCACGCCGCACTGGGGTAAGAAAGCATGCATCATTATTGATTAAGTAGCAGCCAAAGATTGCACGAAACGCCAACTTAATGTCTTTGCAAAAGCATTGTAATTACATGTATATGTTCGGTTCTTTAAGCTTGTAACAGTATTTTTCGCAAATCAATATTCTTTGAATTATTTACCTTCCTTTTTCATGAATATAATAAATACATCTGTAAATACCCTAATTCATTATTTTCATGTATACATGCAGGAATACATTCCGTAGATATTGCTTAAGAAGAAGCTTAATATTCTAAAAATCGACATTTACTGTTTTTTGTTTAGACTCTTTCGGCGAGCCCCGCTTGTGGGTTGACGCCCTGAGTCAGAACGCCTTCGACACAGGGGCGGGGATGGGTCTCATGATACCATATGCCTCCTTCATGACCATAAACAATAATATTGTTAAATACGGAATACTCATTCCTTCTATCAATAACCTCATCAGGTAATTCGTTGACAATAGGGACTCTCTCTCTCTCTCTCTCTCTCTCTCTCTCTCTCTCTCTCTCTCTCTCTCTCTCTCTCTCTCTCTTGTTTTTGTTGGTAGAGAGCAAACAAACAAATTTATTTTTATTCAAAGCTTTTATGTAAGGTGATCCATTTTGAATATCTGCTATAAAAATTTCAGCTTGATTTGTGGAATCATGCTTTTCGCTACTGTATTTTCTACCATGATTGCACTGGAACCCACTATATCAAAGCCAGGAATCCTGGACATAATGAAACAGGCGGGGCCCGGCAGCACGGGTCTGACCTTTATCTGGTAAGTCAAGGTCAGTCATTGCCGACCTGTAACTACATGAATTACCGTTAGTGATATTAATATCTGCAATATAAGAAACGTTCGATAACAAGAAAGTTAGATCATCTGTGTACCTTCCAATCATTGCATTATTTCGCAGTAAGTGAATAACTTGTAAAATTTGCTTTTCATTATTAAAAAGGTAACCTCATAAGTAACCGCATGATGAGTCCAAATAAAATTACTTTGTGTAGCCATGGAGTTTTGTTTTTTGTGGTTGCTGTTTTTTAGAGGGGCTTAATGGTATACACGCTTGTGTTCTTCGTCGTCCACACAACATGCATTGTTTATTTTTAGGATCCCGGTGCTTTTTTCGACGATCGGCACGTTTGGTCGAATCCTGTGTGTCCTCTTCTTTGCTTGTCTCTCCATTGCTGGCGTAACCTCACTGGTAGCTAACGTGGAAATGGTCACGCATACCTTATATGATTTTGGTGGTAATGTAACGCTATCAATCGACATTAAACTTAAGGTCAACAAATTCAAGACACTAATAGGAACTAACATTCTGTGCCTCTGCTCTTTAAAATGTTCATTTATATTAATGGTGAAGCTTTTGAAGCTGACTGAATTTTGTTGGGTTATACTTCTAGTTCCGAGGAAATTCGGAATGCCTTGCACCGTGTTGTTACTTTTTCTCGGAGGTTTGGCTTCAGCTCTCAATCTGGATGTTTTGACCAATCAGGTTGGTTTACTTTATAACGACATAGGTACTTTATTTCAATTTAATGATTTACTTAATAAATTACAAGAGAATCATTTATTTTTTGATGATCATAAATCCATTCGAACACTTGTTGATTTATCAAAGGACTTTGTTTGGGGGTTTGCTTTGGTCATCAACGGCTTCATGCTACAAATAATGGTAGTCACCTACGGGTCAAGGAAGTTCCGAGAGGAAATGTTCAACCGTTACAGTCTGGGAGACTGGAGGCTCCCACGTGTCTGGGAATGGTTGGTCAAGTAAGTAAGATCCGCCCCAAGCATCATGAAGCAATCTTAGACTTAAGTCAAAAAGTGTACATTGTTTTAATGTTTTTTGATTGAAAACATTGAGCAAATTGAAAAGCAATTAAAAAGTTTAATTTCATGATAAAGCACATGACCCGGTGGTCTTTGGCGCAAAGGTCACTGGTTCAAACCCCGCTGTATTCACTTGATATTGTGTGTTGTGCATTTAAATAAGGCACCCTATCTTCATTGCCTCAGTGTACGTACCCAGCTGAAATTGGGCACTGGCTTTTTTAAAAGCTGGGAATTAACCTGCGATGGACTGGTGTCCCATCCAAGGGGAGTAAATGACTCTCATCGGCTTAGCACCACGGAAACCGGGGATAAGCACCGGCCCTATGCGCCTTTATGGCTCGGGGATGGATTTAACCAACTTAAGTTTCATGATAAATATACATTGCATGAATTTGTGTAAAAAAAAAAATTAAGTCTAAAATTGCTAAAATATGATCCTTCGACCTGATGTCAAGATACTGAATAATCTCGTCCCACTTATGATTCTTTATTATAAAAGTAATGTATAGACAAAGAATATCTAGGATTCCCATTGAACTGAAGCGTTTGTACATAAATTTATACTTCAGATTTAGGAAAACATAGCAATCTTGACTGGCTCTAGTATTGAGTATTTTGACAAAGTAACTTCACGTTATTACTTTATAAAATTTAAAATTATCTTTGCGAAGTACATGTATTAAGCTATACCTCTGAGGGTCTATCGTTACATGAATAAAAATTTAAATAATATCCAGTTATATATAATATCTCATGTATAGCATTGGTAAATAAAGACATCTTGTGTCCTTGACTGTCACACCGACTCCTTACAGAATCATCGCCCCCCTGGAGGCCCTGTTCATCATCGGCTGGTGGGCCTACGACTTGATCGATGGGGAGGCAGGGGACGAGGAGAAGTGGTATGAGTTCGGGAGGGAGACCCTAGTCATCACCGTGGTACAGGTAACCATGGCAACCTCTAACTCTCACCGGCGGGATTTAATTTTGTTGCTGTTGAAAATTTTTGCCTTTTTTACTTTGTATGTTATAGAGGGGCGGGGTAAAAAAGATTTTTGATTTTTTTAAGGGTCCTCCACACACCTGGGAAAAGTTCTGCCTACAAGCCCATTCTTCTAAATTACTTAAAGATATGGATTTTTAACATGTGTTCGACTTGAAAATGACCCAAAAATCTCACTTTTGGGGGAAAAAAATCAACTTTTTAAATTTAACCGCTGTTTATGAAAATAAAAAACCCTGCCGTATTCGAACTTGGGACCTGCGAGTTGGTAAATTGAAGGAACACCCACTACGCCACAGAGATAGACAACAAAGAATAGTGGTATAGACTGTTTCACAATGGGCTAAGCTCGCCATGTTGTGACGTACTGTCATAAAAAGTAAAAGTCACGGGGTGTCGAGGATCCTTAATGATTTTTATTATATTGGGCTTAGAAAAATATTGTGTGATAAATACACATTTACACATATACTACACGTGCAATCCGTTGTAGTAACTGTTGTACATAGAAGGCAACGTGTCGTATTTTTTAGCACGGTTAGTGAAGATGGGAAAGTGACACACCAGAGCTTGCTCGTATGATATGTTGGCCTTCTATTACGTTTATCGTGTAAGACGACGAAGAACAGTTACTGTAGCAACTGTAAAATTATCCTTCCTCCAAACAGATTTAATAACACTAACGTTCTCCTCTTTCAGTGGGGCGGACTCATGGTGCTGTTGTTTTCAATCAATATGATATACTTGTGCTGCCGGAGATCGGAGGGTGAAGACACCGTTAGGTTGCTGGGACAGAAAGATCTAGAGACGTCAGCCACGGAAAAAGTAATCTCCTACAAAGACGTCCAGTTATGATGGAGCAAGTTCTATTGGGTTATGGTTTTTTTTTGTATCAACTATATCTGTGGACATTTTATGAAAACTAAAAGAAAAAACTCTCCTCCGTTGTGCAGGAATGTCAGTTTACAAATGCCTGGATTTTGTATTTGAATTTTACAAGTTTTCTAAATAACGCAGAGTTCAGAAGCCACTTCAATACATTATGTAATACATGTATATCATTCAAACATTTTTGCTCCTGACCTACTGGGTACTTGTACTGTCATAAATCTAAAACTTACAGAAGCTGATCAAATTTTTCACCCTTTAATTTACAAGTTTTTTTTACTTTAAGTTGTACACACTTAAACTTAAGTTTTATAAAAATGTATAATAAAATAAGATGTTATATAAAAACAACATTCTACATGTAGATTATTAAAAGTATTTTATTATTTACAATATTGCACTTTTTTGTAACAAACAATAAACTTTTTCTCCTCTGTTTCAATTCTCACTTAGATCCTGCTTTCAGTGAAATGAAAAATTTTGTACATCTTAAATGTGTGGCAATGTCGTTCATGAATGTATTAACGTACGAGTCCTTTTCGGATTTCTTGCTTTCGAATATGACGACCAGACTGATGCGGACGTCGACCTGTGTGTAGAAGTAGGAGGAGTGAGAGCCTTTGTCGTACAGGTAGTGTATCTTGTCCTGAGCATAAGCTGTTGGATCCTCTCTCTCACGCCCTTCCGTAAGCATCATCACCACAGAAGGGAAATGATTGGCTGGCCTCTCCTAGGGTCAAGAGTTAACGAAAAAGAAAATTACATCATGTCATTTTTGTAATATCTATATGAGAAAAAAGTTATGACCAGCAACTTTTTTTACTGAATTATGACTCAGACTAAGATCACATGTATAATTACATTAAGTCAATATGTCATACCCCTGGGTAAGAGAAAATGGTCGGAAATGAATTGAGTCCTTGGGGGGTCTCCACTATTCTACCCGGGCATTGGTATCCCCCAGGATAGACACCATCTAGACCCTGAGTGTTCAGCACCAGAGCTACATGGCAAGCATCCGTCTTCTTGTGAAATGTCTGTATCCTGTAATAAGTTAAGTTTCCCCTGTTTAATTTTGATTAAATAAACAATGAGCAAGAGTAAATCATTTCAACTCTTTTCAACACTTCCATCATGAGACACTTATAACTCATCTTTTGTAAAAGCTAATCTATCTTAAAATATGGAAATTGTACCTTGTTACAAAATCATCTGGTGTTTTGCTAATCAAAGACTTCATTTCTGGGGGAGACGACTGTCTTTGTAATATGTCATAGAAGTAAATGCTAAACTGAAATCAGAGATGAAATACATGTATTCAATGAAATCTGAGCAAACTGCATCTAAATAAATAAGACATCTCAATTCAATCATTCAGTTTGTATGAAGTCAGTAACGGTAAATGGTAATAAAAAATGTGATTGGAATTTGTGGTCAGTGCAAATGACATTAAGTTGAAACCTCTTAGAGAGAGAGAGAGACAGAGAGAGCAAATTCTCTGTTGAAAGACACTGCATTCTGGAGGAACTCACTTTAGAAAGAAGGAGATTTTTAAATCTGTTAAGCCATGGGTAGAGAGCGGGAGGTGAGGCATGCTTACTAGAGCCCCCAAAGGTCGACTTCTTGGTCTGTTGAACAGAAAGACAAAAGATTACACAGGACACATACAATGATACTGAGTACATGTATAAGCATTTCTACCTATTCCTTTTCAATTTGAATTCATATCCATGTACTAGTATTATACAATACATGCAAATACGAAGATGTTGTTAAGCCATGTAATCAGAACAATTACCTGTGGCAAGTTATTTTCTTAAGAGAAAAATATCTATACAAGAGGAAGTGGATTGAGATAAAAATATATATTAAAATTATTACACATTAATGAATAATACTTTTATAAACTAACCATTTAATTAAGTAAAAAACTTCGTTAACAATATAGAAATTGTACAACAAACTTGACTTTGCTATCAAACCATAAACTGGTTCGAGTTACTTTTCTATTTTACCGAGCCTCACCTCTCTCAGTTGAATTAATGCCCCCCAGCTAGTGAGCTTGGTATGGGCTTCGTGAATGTGTAAAAGGGATGCAAGAAACTGCCATTCTGACATCGTGGTTTGGGCAACCAATAGATGATGTAAAATGTCACACTCATATCTACAAGTATTGATGCAAAGGGACTTGATAACTAAGTAGATCAGTAACCGTATGTTGATCAAACATCCTGGCATTCTTTGAATTTATTACACTATAGACATTTGTGTTTAATTACACCTTAACCTTGGGATTTATTCTATGACATTCATTATCAATATGGGTAGGTGTTTAACATTCTAATTTTAAGCTGTTAAATTATGTCAAATATAAACAGAAACTACCCAAACACTGATTTGAGAGGAGCCAGAATCGGGTGATGAAAGTTCTTGCTGTGCACCGAGATGATATCTTCAATGACCATGCTGAGATCCTCAAAATTTATGTGTTTTGTCATTCCCATGATGTGGACCTGTTCATAACTAGAACATTTGTCAAAGATAATACATTTGTCTTAAAATCAATGCATCTACAGTACTTGCTCAGATATATGACCTAACACTGGACATCTTTAAATCAATGGAAGAACCTAAGTTCTTAATACCTAAAATGTATCATAATTTGCTTCAAAATTTAAACAAAAATATTCATTCTCTTTTTTATGTACACTGTACTAAGATTTAAGATTCTGTATTAATCTGTTTGTCTGTAAATAACTAGTCCATTAGGATAGGATAATACATACAGACTGAATTGGGATTGACATTCAATTTGGTATAACTATGTAATCATATCAAATAATTGTTCACTTAGCGTTTTGTACTAGGTTCTTTATTCAAGTTCATGTAAATAAATCTTAAAACAAACCAACATAAGGATTATGAAAGAGGAATGGAAAAGGATACAAATGGATTGTCTCTTGTCTGGCCTGTGTGAAGAAACAGAGCTGATCACACAGATGTGCCAGTAGTTTCTCAAATTCCAGCGTGCTAGCAGTCATTCCAAAGCTCTGTTCTTCTGCCGACTTCACAGCTTCTTCTACTCGTCTCAAGTCATGCATCAGTGACTGATACCCGCTCTTCAATGTCTGAAAGTGACATCAAACTGTATCTATGTTCTAGAGATATAGCTAGTTTGTTTATATAATCAATGACTTATGTACTTAGTAACTATGTAAACATATAACATTAGTTGTCTATTCTAATATAAAAATTTTTTTATGGAAAAGCAGCATGTGTTATATATAGATGCAGATATTTGAAAAGATAAAACAAATTTGAAAATTTAAATACACACTAACTTGTTAAAAAATACCAACTTAACATCCGCTAATTATCTAACATGCTAAATAAAATAATAAACAAAATTCTAAGGCTGAGGCCTTACATCTTTGGATCTAGTGAAGAAGCCTTTCTGCTCCAGAAATCCAAGAGACATGTAGTTTTTTTCTGCTACAGCAAAGTGTGAAAGTGACAGCAAGAATAAACCCCACGATGAACCGAAGGTTGCCTTATAGAGATCCCGTTCTTTGTCCTATATTGAAACAAAAAATGGTTAAATATTAATGCATATATGTACAATTAATATTACTTTTTTACAGCTGCAAAATATGTCATATCTGACAAACTAAATGGTGATTACAAAAGGATTGGACACAGGTACTGAAAACTAAGAAAAACAAGTATCTACCCAGTACTTTAGCATGTTAAGTTGAAATTATTAGGCCTTGAGTAAAATGACACATTTTGTCATTTAGATTTACATGTACTTTGTTTTACTGTTAAAAAAAATCAGTATGCAGTTTCGTCATGAATGTGACTATTTTTGGCCAGAATTCAAAATGTTTTTACTTGTTCTTTCAATCGTTTCTTTGTCCCTCTAAACTGTGGTATCAAACTTCCGAAAATATGAAGGATGAATTGCTAAGATAGTGATTTCAACACCCCCTCCAGTTTCCTAGTTTCAAATGTTTTCCAGTATTTAATCAAGTGCCCTTTATCATTTTTGATCGAATATTTTGGGGCCGATCAATTTGAATTTATTTCGATACATGTAATACACCAGAGGTACATGTTTATGAACTAACAAATGAAGAAGGAATTGTGGGAATGTTTTATTTAAACAAATAATTATCATTATTTTAATTTCATCGTTTTCTCCAGAATTGAAACTGATCTTTAAAAGTTTTCATTTTGCCTTACTTTATGAAATTAAACCTTCATGAAAACACTTCATAACAGTAACTGAAGATAAGTAATTGCAATTTGCCTTTGTTTTGTTCATATATCTGTCAATGTACTCAGCCAAAACTTCTATCGCACTAAACCAAAACTAAGAAAAAAACCAAAACTAAGAAAATTACACTTTGTTCTTTTGGAACTCATAATTTCATTCAAAGCTCATTTTATCATTTAATGTGATGCTTCATCTTATTAAATATCTTATTCTTATAAATGTGGGTCAATAACAAACTTATTTTTATAGTAAGACTTAATATGTTTTCACACTTTCATTTTTTCTGCCTTGCACTTCCAGCAGGTTATATCTGGGTTACCTATTTAATTTGAAAACAATATGGTAAATAATCGTGCAAATGTCAAACAACTTCACAAACAGATAAAATATTCATTTCTGTATTATAATTACCTAGCTAGGATTTTTTAAAACCTTAAATTGTTTTTCTTAAATTTATTCGATTTCTAGTCGTTTCGGCCTTTCCCTCGTTCGGTCCTTGATAAATTTGGACCCTAGTAGGTTCGGCCCCAAGTAGTTTGACCCTTAGTCGTTTCGGCCTGAGTTTAATTATTTGTGTATTAATAAGTGTTTGAATACTTATTACTCTTAGACATTCTTATTTGTATTTAGAGTGTATTAATAAGTGTCTGAATTACTCTTAGACATTCTTAGCCAACTTTTGGAACTCTATTTAGTGTTTGAATATTTATTTATTATTCTTAGACATTCTTACCTTAGCCTATTTTCGGAATTTTTATAAATAAAAAATTATACTATAATTTCAATTTCAATTTCAATTTCTTTATTAACCAATTAAGGGCCCTCAAGGGGCAACATGAAGACTGTTGACATACAACATCCAATAAACATATACAAGAGGGAAAGAGCTGGATGATTTAAAGAACTATGACAGACATGAACAATTAAATAGTATATATGTATATAAATATGTATAATTATGTATGTTTCCATACATTCAATATAGTGTCTTCTATATATTTATGTTAAACACCATACATAAATATGTCAAGATACAAATGCACATACAAATTTGAAATAGTTTATCATATGATTGAAAAATAAAAAACCAATATTTGAATAGGAAATACAAATTAAGGCAATGCCTTTTGTAAAAATTTACCAGCAGAGTTTAATATATCTAATTCTTCACAGTTTAGAATCCAAAATAATTTTTGTTTATCTTCTAAACTAGTAAAATGTTTTGCTTTAGATGAAATTAAATCAAATAGTTCCTCTCTTTCTTTTGTAAATTTGCTGCATTGGATAAGAAAATGTTCTTCATCTTCAATTTTATTAAGTGTACAATTTTTGCATATTCTTTCTGTTCTAGGTGTGTTATTATATCTGCCCGATTCAATAAAAAGTCTATGCGCTGATATCCGCAGTCTACAGATTGGCTTTCTGTATTCAGGTCTTAATATAGTTAAATACTTTTCCAGTCTGAAGTTAGTTTTCAAAAATAAATAAGTAACAAGTTTGCCATCTTTAAGTGTTTCATTTGAGTACTGCCAATCCATCAAATATTTTTTAGTCTAAGATTGTTTTAAAGAAGTAACAAAGTCTTTTTAAGATGTAGACAACTCTCTAAACCCAGGTAAATAATCAAATGAGATTTAAGTCAATCAAAAACTCTCAACGTTTTCAAGGGCCGATCGTAGAAAAGGCCGAAACGACTTGCTACCAATTATTCGATATTAACAAATATTCGTTACCGCTAAAACGACTGTATTGTACTTACAGCTAGTTCTTTGGCTTTGTCGTGTTCACAACGACTGATACATGTGAAGTAGTCCTCCAAAAACTGCTCCTCTTTATCCCCATTGGGAGATAATCGACCAACATTGGCCATCCTATTCTAATGAACTGAAAAATAACATATAATGTGTGTCAAAATTACAAACAAAAGCACATCTCTCTCTCTCTGTCTCTCTCTCTCTCTCTCTCTCTCTCTCTCCGATACATGTATATCAACTTACATGCTCTCTAAACGACTAGCTAGTTGCTTTACAAATGCATTTTGCTAACCTGTGGCTGTGTCTGCGAAAACAACCACAGAAATCTTAAACTGGAAATTTACTTGCGACACTAAACGTTGACTATGCTCTAACAAGACATAAAATTCCGAAATAGGATATTTAAGTGATTCGCTACCAAAAATTAATTTTAAGGTTGCTATATACACCCCTTTTTGATGACGCAGTGCGCAAAAAGTAAATCTGGAAGCATGCAAATACCGGTACTGGCTGATTTAAACTGAGGCGGGACCGCTCTTTTGAAAAATTGTTATAAATGAATAGATTTAATTTAATTGGAAAATTCATTACTTGCAAGTAATGTGGTATGTGACACCTTCAAGTTGTGTCGAATTATGTATCGAAATAAACAAAAACCAAGTATAGTTTTTTTTAATAGTTTTTTTCCCCCATCACCGACATATTACAGCGTAGCGCAGTGGATTAGTGGGTTCACTATAAACCTGTAGGTCATGAGTGCGAATCCCGTTGAAGACAATACAATTTTTTACTTTTCAAAATTTTCTAAAACGTATTTTTGAGTTGAATACTGCGAAAGAAAATTCTAAACCGGTGAAAGTATTTCAATTATAATATACTTTAATCCACATTAATATCGACAGATGTTCCTCACAGGGGCTTGGTTGTTGGATAGTGAATTTCCTAATTATTTGTTCCCGAAGAAAAAAAATGATTAAAATTGGTTATCTTATGTGTATTTCTGTGTATTGCAATAAATAAATTCACTGAAATCCCCCGTTTCAGTCATGTTATAAAAGTGTATTCATTGTTTTTTTTAATGTACATCTGCGCAATGAAATCAAAACATGAGGAGTGAGATACCTTAAGATCGATAACTCTAACCTGAGGAACTTTCATACCAAATAAACTTTAAAATATTTTTTGTGTTTATTTGCCATGATTTTCATTCAATTTTTAATGTAACTTTTATTAAAATACATTTTCTTATAACATCAAGAAGCTTTTTCAGATAATTTGTCAACAGAGTAAGGAAATATGAAAAATTCAATTTTGGGGAAATACTAAAAAAATTGCAATACGTAATAACATTTTTGAATGTTTTGAATTTTTTTTTTAGGTATCCGAAGGAAATATCCATCATATGACAAAAAAATTTCTCTCAATTTGTTAATAATTAATTTTTTAAAAAACCCCGAAAAAACATTTAAAAAATTCTTTAAAAATACCTATAGTATCCTTATCATCATTTCAATATTTGACAAGTTTATGTTTTGTGGTCTTCTATTGAAAATTGGAATAAACTGTGGGTGTATAAAGCCACCTTAAAAACTATCTTTTAAAAAGTGTCCTAACTAGGTGTAAATGTAATATTAAATGTATTCTAATTTGTTATGTTTATATCTTTCTTCCCAAGAGTTTACAAGTAATCTGGTGGGCCACTTCGAGCAGAAATTAACATCAAATTTACATGTATATTTGGGGTAGGTGTGGGAGGGATCACAAAGGGGAGGGGGTAGGGGACCTCCCTCTAGAAAATTTTTACAAAACAATTACCACTTATGAAAGCATACATTTGTTAGTTTTAACAAATTAGTTATGTATATTTTAAAAGGACCATTATGTAAATTTAAAATATTTTATTTCCTGTCCTCATTCTATTCATTTCGTAATAATCAAATTGAATCTATGTTTTGTTAATGAAATTTAAGAGAAATCATTCATACACCGTATCCATAACCTACTCTGCATGTATTCTGTAAACAAAACCAACACCCGTACGCCACGGTTGTACATAGCGCACAGAAAAATGTTTTTACACAAGAGATATAATTATGAAAACCCAAATATTATAAAATTCAACGAGCTCATGAATACTTTTAATGTAGAAAAACTAAAAAACTTGTCAATATTTATTAAGAAAATTTTCAAAGTCTGTTCTTCCAGAAACCAACTTTAACAACCTATTGTATTGTGATTTTAACTTTTTTTTTGTCATTATTACTTCTACTGTACATGTGATCCTTGACTGTATTCGTGTACATTTGTATATACTGATTTTGAACCTCAAATACCAGTGAACTGGTCTTGAGCGAATAAAGAATTGAATTGAATTGAACCATTTTGCAGATAGGCAAAAGTGCATGTTTTGCAGTATATAAGGAGTAAGGAATCATTCTTTGAGTATTATGAGGTGATAATTTCGGTCGGGGCGTGATCAAATCCAATAAAGCCCGAAGGGCTTTATGATAGATTTGATCACGCCCCGACCGAAATTATCACCTCATAATATTCAAAGAATGATTCCTTATTATTTATATTTATATAGTTTTTTGCCATCGTACGATTAAACATTTAGATATAAATGAGCAAACCCCGCTGGCGCCTCAATTTGGCGTCATTTGTATTATGGGTTATATAGTTCAAAATCGATACGTAGTGTTATCACAGGCAAAGACACTGGAAAATGTAAATATAAGACTATATAAAATTTTATTGTTTCGATTATCTCATAAATTGTTTTGAACTGCATGTGTGGCTTTGTAACTTTGAACACGCAGATGGGATTTAATGGAATATCTTGCTCTGTTCTTCAGAGGACGTATTCTTCTTATCTGGGTAGTTTATCTAAAGGTATGGGGAGGGTATCAGCTTGACATGAGATATTTAGGGTTTATATAATATGGATCAAGACTAAACATTATGTTGTCATCTTCAAAATGTTATAATATTTTCTGTAATTAAATTTTTTTATAACTGGAAATTTGGCGAGTTCACTCTGACATTAAAAAAAAAATTAATCGTCGTTTCAGATATGAGGCATATGCCTATTTACCTCCATTGCGCTGCGGCTGTGCCTTTCCAATATTTACCCCCGATTTGGATTTGATAGAAAATACGATGAAATCTCAATCTCAGTCTGTATTTATTAACCTGAAGTTTTGATATCGCTTCTACTGACATAGTTCTGTATCCCTAACTTTGTATATAAAACATTCCATCGTCACTCGACACTTTGTTTGTCGTAGCAGAGAAGCAGCATGCAACAGCGGGCGAACTCGACATCAAGAGCATGGGCTCCAAGTTTCCATAATCAGTGACGTAATAGTCTATGTACACAACAACACTTGGAGAGTCGCACTGAAAAAAAAAATAATTGCAAAACTGAAGTGTTTTTGCATCCTGGCTTGCTGAGACCATTAATGAGGACCTCGTTATTAAATTTACTCACGCACATATACAGGTCTAGGCTTCTTCATATATATTTTAAAGCTCACGTTGATCCTATACTTAACATTTTCAATAGAAAATTGCTGCTCTATGTTCAGTGAAGCATTTTGACCTTAAACAAAACCAGTGTTGGTCACGTACTGCGGTTGGCCGGGCGGTTAGGTATAAGTGTAGCATATGTTTGATATCCACCAGACAAAGGGTTCTGAAAAATTGATCCGATATATGCAAACAATTTACCCAATTTTCAATTTTGGGGCATGTTAGACACTGGCGTCGGAAGCAAATTGAAAGTGGGGGGGCTAAACTTATCCTCAAAAATATTGAGAAAAAAGTAATTCCCAAAATCACGGAAATCCTAATCCGTGGGGGGGGGGGGGGGGGGGGGGGCTATACTTCCATAAGAAAAAAGTTTACTTACCCAAATTTTTTTTTCCAAAATCATGAAATTCCTAATCCTGGGGGGGGGGGGGGGCGCTAGTATGCTTCTGAATCCAATTTCTCAATCTTTCAAGGTAAATTTAGGAACAATAATCTTTCCTGCGAGAAAAAGTGGGGGGGCTGAACCCTCTATCATGCTATGTTTCTAATGGTTAGGTATAACTTTGCAACGCCTATGTTAGAGACATTACTCTATATCTATTATTTACTAAGCATAAGCATTACATGGTATATATATATACAAAGTAGAAGATGACCATGGTTTCTGATCACGTGACTTCCTGAAATAGATCTAAGTGCTATAGATAAGACACTCACAGACTTTAAATAGATATACCGTGTACTATTGAGTATTGAACTTTCATCTTCTATCTTAATTTATACTGATAAGTATACCAAGCCGATGGATAATGATAACTTTCTAGTAACTTGTCAGATAAAGGATGCTAAGCCTTGACGTATATTTTTATAGTATTGTGAATACATTATACACCCAGTGTATATGGTTAAAGAAAAAGTATGTCCAGTGGTCCAGGATCGGTACTCAGGTCACATTAAAGGGTATTTAAAACCAGGAATATGTAATCATATAAAATATGTACTAACTTTTTTCTCTGAGGTCTACAAATCGTTGTCACAAAGGAGTTTTGCAACCCTTTTAAAACGTATTAGAAGCAGTTTATAATTCATATAATAGGATACATAATTTATTTTTATTTTATATATATTTATATATCTTCTCTATATCTGTTTTGTTAGACAAATAGGTGCCAACAGGTCCACATACCAGGTGTGGTCGCTGTCTTGCTAACATGGGGCATTAGAGACTTGTAGTTAGTGGATTGTGGCCCTTCATGTTAGCATAGGCAATATCTTATTGTACTAAAAGTGAAATATAAATGTATGTTTGAACAATTCTGAAACCTTTTTTCATTACCTTTTTGTCAATCATTTTTTATGGGGTTTTTTTCAAATATCTTTTTTTTTTTTACTTATAAGACTTATGTCGAATATTGTGTATGAAAATGTGCATATCTACTTATATTTAAAGATCCTATACATCTATGTTGAAAAATTATGTAGTAAGTACTTTTGCTATTGTATTAAGAACAAATGTAAATAAACAATAAAAAAAAAAAAAAAAAAAAAAAAAAAAAAATCAGTAATTGGTGACTTGCTAGAATAATAGTTTTCATATATTTAAAAGAAAAAGAAATCCATGCATAGGACAGAATACAAAAACAAAAAAATGGGGAAAACGTGAAAATTTTGCGCTTTTTCATCTAATTCCCATAGGGTCCAACAGTAAAAAGTGTTATCTTTCGAGAAGACCCCCTAGAAAATTGGGATGGTAAACAAATTATTTTTTTGTCTTAAAATAATTGATATAAGAGTAGTAGTAAAACTACCTACAAGAAATTTCATCAAAATATCTTGAGAAATAATTAGACTCGGTCTCATTAAATCATAATGTGGAAGACGAGTTCTAAGGTTGGTCCTGATTGGTTAACTGGTCTGAAGTTCGTTCATCCTACCATAGTAGTACTTATTGATTCAATGTAATAATGACTTTTCTAAGAACCCTTGGATTGATTGTATACATTCTATTTTTGATAAGTGTGGTTTTTCAAACATTTGGAATGAACAATGTACTGTAAATGTTAATTGGATTACAAATGCTGTCAAGCAAAGGCTTAAAGACCAGTTTGTGCAGAAATGGTCGGCTGATATGGTAAATTCTTCAAAAGGTCATATATATAAAACTTTCAAATCAACTTTTGGATATGAAAAATATTTGAGTATTCTACCATCAAAACTTCGAAAAATACTTGATAAATTTCGTACGTCGAATCATCAACTTCCTGTAGAAATTGTTAGATGGTTAGGCATTCCTCTAAATGAAAGATGCTGCACATTATGTAATAACAATCAAATAGCTGATGAAATGCACTATGTATTAGAATGTAATGCTCTTTCATGTATTAGACAAAATACTTGGAACCTAGATTTTGTGAAAGACCAAACACTTTTAAATTTTGAGAATTATTGTTTACTTTAAAACTTAAAAAAACTCAAAAACTCTGTTTACTTATACATGGAATTTTTGAATCAGTCTGTCCTCCTTGAACATTTGTACTTTTTTCTCATATTTTTTTCTCTAATTTGTACTGTACATGTACCTCTGACTCTATATCTACATTTGTAAATATTTATATATATGTACCTATATGTACATGTTGCCCCTTGAGGGCCCTTAATTGGTAAATAAAGAAATTGAATTGAAAAAAACAACAAAAAAACCAGGAATGGGGGGGGGGGGGTCACACATCTTAGGTAAGTTTGGAGAGTCTTAAATCAAACGAACAAATAATATTTCTTTTGACATTCCGTGTGTCAATAGGGAAAACGTTAACATCAGTATTAGTGCTCCAAGTTTGACCTAAACCTTTGATCTTGTGAACTCAAAACTAATTGGAGTTTCTTGTAAAAGATTCGATTTACAAAGTTTGATGTCTGTCAAGCAAAGGGTTCTCAAGATCAATTGTGAAGACATTTTATTTCTTTGACCGAGGACAATTGACTTTGACCTAAAACCCATTAACACATTCACTTTGAGGACGATGATTTTTTAAAATTCAATGTCAGTCCAGCAGAGCTTCTTAAGATGTCGATGAAAATAAATAATTTTTTATGTTCTTTTCTATCAGAGGTGGAAGGAGTAAAGTTACCCCGGTACTTACGATGTTCTTTCCTTCATTTTTGAGAAGACATCTGGTCCTAAGGTTCTGCATCATATTTTACAAATGTATTAGTAAATCTTACTCTAGGATTAATTTTTACTTTGATTCTACAATGCCATGACATATAAAATTCAAGAAATAAATTTTGATAATTTCAATTTGGTAACTTCATTACAAAAGAAGTTAAGTGAGAATCACATTATTATGGCGGAAGAATCCCCCCCCCCCCCAGTTTCAATGTATTTAGAGTACTGTTATGTTTATTTGGAAACCCTGTTCACGACTTAGACTTAATTTTCAGTAATTTTGTATAATAGGATATCT
This sequence comes from Magallana gigas, assembly GCF_963853765.1. NCBI lineage: Eukaryota > Metazoa > Mollusca > Bivalvia > Ostreida > Ostreidae > Magallana > Magallana gigas. The sequence goes on along the minus strand of NC_088857.1, from coordinate 48,109,791 downwards.
TTAATATTTATATAATTATTATGAATTTCTACATATTTTTGCATATATTGGACACATCCTCATTGTAAAATCACGGAGGTTTAGAGAAACATGTACTTTTTTATCTTCTTATTATTTATCTATGCAATATATACAATTGACTCATGTTTTTACTTTATTTCCTGAAAAAAAGACAGATTTCCTTTCATCAGATTTTTGTAATTTTAGTAAAATTTCAAGAGTTGTAGATACAGTACAATATATGCTCGCTATTAATGAGAGGAGAAATTTCATCAAACAAAATTATGGTAATTTGGAGCAATTTTTGTTCAATGTGGGCAATTTTTCATAATTTAGAATGTATCTATTTACCATAGAAAAGGTTGTATTTGGAACCATGGATCATTTCTGATCATGATAAAATGAAAAAGGGTACTGCGTTTTATCTGTAACCTGCAAATTCTCTGTAAAAATGTCGGGCTAAGTACCTTGAACATAGGACCCTAAATTGAATACCGGTACATGATACGAGGCACCTGCAACCCCCCCCCCCCCTTCCCCTCCTCCCACGAAAATCATTGCTACATTTGTATAATCATGTGGTAGTTACTAAAGTACGTATTTTATTAAAGGATCAAAAGGTCAATAGTTCCGGTGTAAAATTATATGGTCCCATGCATCGTTTGGGGAATATGAGCGACACACATTAGGGACCCTTATCGTGGTATATTAAGTACTTATGTAGCATATATATACATGAGCGAAAAGGCCACATGCATTTTCTGTAGTGTATATACGTACCAAAGATACACGCCTCAAGAACACATCGAAATTAACTCAAGTCGTGAACAGATAAGACCGTCGACTTATCATCATAATGGCCGACTGTTACGTATAGGGATCCTCGATGACACCTGGCATGGTTCATTGTCTTAACAACAAGGTAAGATTATATGCTAATTACAACAGGAAGGGACCACGTGTTTGTACCTATGTACGAAATTACTTCGTTTTTTGGTGAGCCCAGAATCCATGAGAAAGACGTTGAGGGCCTGATAACTTAATAATTTAGTAACACTGTGTTCTTCAGCACACCGTATACTTCTCGGGCCGTCTGGGGCCCGGGGGATGGACATCAAATGTGGGACAGGTAACACAATAATTTAAAATGAAATACGAGGCTGGTGAATAACGTTATTTGTTCTATATGTATAGAGCGAGAGTACTTGTAGTAAGATGCGTTCATGCCGTGTACACATATGTATCTAGGAGATTATATTAAATATAATTATGATTGTATTTATATTCCAATTTATGCTTATTAATTGCCCACTTGGAGAATAGGCTAAACAAATTAACATATTTTTATATCGTGTAAACAATCCAATGTACTTTTTAATGTAAATTTAGGTCATTTTAACAAACGAACAAGGATAAAGCCGCTGTTTACATGTGTACGTAATTATGTTTTAATCGACTTCTCATTCACTAGTTGTACAAAAATCGAATGTTTTTGTTGTGTCAGATACTGTGCTGTCCGAGGTGCGTTAAATCTTAAGGTATGGTTTGCTTATATATAGACTATAATTAAGTGGCTTTGTATTTTGAATATTTTGCTATATTATTTTACAAAGTCCTTCTTGTTATATTCTAAAAATGGCCACAACCCCCAGTCCTCTTCAAACACTTGTCTTTTATTGCTTATGAACAGTTTTCACGATCGTTCTGCTTCATTTCATTTTACACTATCCAATAAGTTAACAATTAGCATAAGGCAAAATTTTTGCGAATGGGTAATATAAGAAAAAAAACACACTAAATATCAAATAAATAAGAAACATTTATCAAGACGATGAAGCATGTTTACGTATTTTTGCATTGGTCCTTATAGTCCACATTGCGTCATGAAAAAAAAAAAAACACGCGCAAAGGTGAGCATAGTTGGAATTCCCCGCACATTCGTCATTTTTGCACAAACAACGGTAAAGGATGGTGTGATCATGTAGGATTAAAATGTTCACATCTGAATTTATGAATCGTTGATTTGATTTAGAAATCTTTTCCGACCAAATTTCAAACAAAAGGACGATGCCCATTGAGCTCTTCTGAGTGAATTTATTTTTTAAGTTATATTTATTCTTTCCTGATTTTCTCATTGTACTTGGATCTGTAAATTTCAATTTTCATTGATACTCTACACAGTTCGCAAGTGAAAGCTGATAAATATCGAGAAGAAACCAGTATTTTTCTCTTCTTTTGTGTTTCTGTGAATTTGTCATGCGCGGATCTAGAGGAGGGGTCCTAACCCCCCCCCCCCAGCAAAATTCAAATTTCTTTAAATTACGTTATGAAATTACCAAAAATATGCCTCAGACCCCCTGGTAAACTCAAATTACCGTCAGACCCCCCCCCCCCTTCGAAAAAAATTCTGAATCCCGCATGTTTGTGTTTACCCCTACTACCTGCAGCAGTCCAGTGTGTTACCTGTACCCATCCAATAAGTAGAACATTTTTGGACAGCAACAGCTGCAGAACATTAAGACTCGGGTTTTTTTTAAGATGAAAACTGTTTTACAGCTAAATATTTGGGATTTTTTCTTTGATAAATATTAGCTGATTTTTTCTTTAACAAATAATAGCTTATTGTAAAAATATTGTCATGTTGTAAATTTTGAATTTACTGGGTGGGTGTAAATACAAAATTTACAACATGACAATATCATATTTCAAAATTTAGGCAGATCAATTTGTTCAGCCTTATTAAAAAAAACTGGCGAAAAGCTGATTTTAATATTGACTTAATGAAAGTGACGTCTATATGGCAATCCACTGAAGTGGTTTATAAACTACGTGACGCATTTAGAGGTGACATTCAAACAAAACGAAAATCAATCAATGTTATTTCTTTTTAGGGACATGACATAAAACAAATGCAGCGCAGTTATGAGACGAATAATGAAAACTGGTAAGATGTTGACAATCGTCCTGTAATTCAATGGTTTTTAATTCATTTGTGTATAGACGTTTCTTTCTATTTGCAATTTCACGAACAATCTTTTTCATTTTTGTTGTTGCTGTACATTACAACTTTTTCACATTTTGCCGCTACATTTAAGAAGTAAGCGCATAATTCTTTACGAATTGCATGTGTCTCCACATACCACGACATAATATTTAAAGAAATTTTAAAGCTGCTTGATTTTGACCATTTCATTGTTCAACAACGTTATAACACAAACCTTCCTAGAAAGTTATAGACTCTCACCAAATTACACTTGAAAAATTGGACTATTTTCAAAGATAGAAATGAAATAATTTTTGTTTAGTTACACAAAACCATAAAAAATACAATTCCTATTTTTTATCAAATGCGTACTGTAGGTTATGTTTATTTGTATGCTTCTTTACGAAGCCATCACTCTTACAGATATCTATAAAGAAATATCTTTTTGTTGCCTATTAATTTTAGACTGAAATTTTTATAACGCAATTTCTCTGAACATTATATGTTAATCAAGCAATCTCACATCTCTTGACACACGTGTTTGCTGCCGTATTTATGAAGCAATCTCTCTGTAACATATTTTTGTAGCTATTTTCTTAAAGTAATTTCTCCGTCACATATTATGTAGCCATAATATAAGAAGCAATCTCTTCGTCACATATTTTTGTGGCCATACTTTACATTTATAAAGCAATCCTTATAAAGCCATAATTTTCAAAGTTAATCCTTCTGTTACACATTTTAAGGTTTTATTTTTAATCTCCCTTTAGATTTCCTGCTTTTTGCACTGTTCCTCAGCGTAATCACCAATGCCGTCTTTTTCTACATCTACCTCAGGAGACCTCACGTGCTCTATCCGGTGCAAACCGAGGAGAACAGATTGTGTGTATACTTCAGGGGTGGTCTGGGCAACCACATGTTTCAATACGCATCCACATACGGCATAGCTCGAGCCAGGAATATGACCGTGGGTATCACCCCAGCATCCGAACTTTTCAACACCTTCAATATCTCCTCCCAGTTCCTCATCGGCAAGCAATTTTGTGACACTGCAGAGAAAGTAGTGGAGAGAAAACCTTGTGCATACGACAAAGGTTCCGTCCATTTTATTCGTAAAGAAAAAGTGAACTACATTCATAAGTCTTATCTTCAGTCGTGGAAATATTTCGAAGACGTGGAAGACGAGGTCCGAGAACAGTTCGTCTTTATGGGAGACGTTCAAGACAAAGCGCACGAACTTATAAAGTCGTTGACTAAACCATTCGCCAGTAAAAATCTGACAATCATTGCGGTTCACATACGGCGAGGTGATTATAAAAACGAGCGAAATGTCAAATATGGATATAATTTAGCAACAGGAGAATACCTCAGCAGAGCATTTAAGTACTTTAGAGATAGATATGACCCTATTGTTTTCATTGTGTTTACAAACCCAAATGTTGAAGATCTCAAATGGTGCAAGTACCATGTGAACGGAAGTGACGTGGTGTTCGCGCCAGAAAATCCGCGGGAAGTGGATATGTGTGCAATATCAATGTGTAACCACACTATTATGACGGTCGGGTCCTTTGGCTGGTGGGGAAGTTTTCTGGCGAAAGGGACCACTATTTACTTCAGCGATGTTGCCCAAAACAACAGCAATCTTAGGAAAGACTTCAGTTTCGACATGTCCGATTATTTTTATCCGGGATGGATTGGACTGAGGTGATTGTCAGATATGATTGTTATGTCCCATAGTACCTCAAGTATTTTCTTAGATTCTGGGTTTTCCATTAGCTTTACAATTCACGCAGTAGCGTTACCATTATATACATGTATATTACTTGCTTTCAGGTATAATTTTATTAATCAGTATGCAGTCTGTACATTATCACTGTTCGTTTACACAGTAAGCCTAAAAACTTTCATGGCGTAGTGTTTCACTATCCAAGCTTTTGAGGTCATGAAATAACAATGTTGAAAAATTAGCGGATAACACAATTAATTTATTTTATTGTAATAGAAAGCATTTTTAATCATTTTTATGACATCTTTATTGATTGCAGCATGTAATCTTAACAGTTGTAATGATGTGTTTGTAATAATTGCAATGGTTTGAAATTGTAGGTAGTATCTGAAATGATTGTAAATAAATAATATCATTGTAAATATCAGTATAAATAATTGTATGAGTTAAAGTGTAATTAATGAGTGTATGTAATGACTATAAGTATATGTAATGACTGTAAGTGTATGCAATGACTATAAGTATATGTAATGACTGTAAGTGTATGCAATGACTGTAAGTGTATGTAACGATTGTAAGTGTATGCAATGACTGTAAGTGTATGCAATGACTGTAAGTGTATGCAATGACTGTAAGTGTATGTAACGATTGTAAGTGTATGCAATGACTGTAAGTGTATGCAATGACTGTAAGTGTATGCAATGACTGTAAGTGTATGTAACGATTGTAAGTGTATGCAATGACTGTAAGTGTATGCAATGACTGTAAGTGTATGCAATGGCTGTAAGTGTATGTAATGACTGTAAGTGTATGCAATGGCTGTAAGTGTATGTAATGACTGTAAGTGTATGTAACAATTGTAAGTGTATGCAATGACTGTAAGTGTATGCAGTGACTGTCAAGTGTATGTAATGACTGTAAGTGTATGTAATGGCTGTAAGTGTATGTAATGGCTGTAAGGTTATATCATGGTTATATGTGTATGTATTGCCTGTAAGTGTACGTGATGGTTGAAAGTGTAAGTAATGACTGAAAAAGTACCTAATGACTGTAAGTATTTGTAATGGTAATGTGTATCTGCAGTAGTTGTAAGTATCTGTAATGAGTGTACTGCAAGTATCTGCATTGATTGTAAGTATTTATCTGTAATGACTGTAAGCATCTCCAATGATTGTATGTATGTATATGTACTACGTGTTTGTAATAATTACATTGAATTAGCTGTAATGATTTTGAGTATCTATACTGATTGGCAGTGATTGCCAGTAAAGTGTTCATGGTTGTGTGATGTGTCTGTAATAATTGTGTGTGTGTGTGTGTGTGTGTGTGTGTGTGTGTATATATATATATATATATATATATATATATATATATATATATATATATATATATATATATATATATATATATACATGCGCGGATCCAGAAAATTTTTCCAGGGGGGGTCCGAAGGATAATTGTGTTTGCCAGGGGGGGTCCGAGGCATATTTTCGCGATAATTTTACTATGTAAATTTAATAAATTTTCATTTTCCAGACCCCCCCGACCCCCCCTCTAGATCCGCGCATGATATATATATATATATATATATATATATATATATATATATATATATATATATATATATATATATATATATATATATATATCTCTCTCTCTCTCTCTCTCTCTCTCTCTGTGTAAGAGTAGTGAGCAGATTAATGTAACGATTGTAAGTACATGTATCTGTTATCATAACCATTGAGCTGCAGTGTTTGTAAGGAATTACTGCAGTATATAAGTAAATTGTTGAAAAGAAAAGTGAGACATTTTTAGAACAAACAATTTGACACCACTTCAAAATTTCAAGATCTGGTATTTCTGATAATCAGTGATGCAATTCATGCATCCTGACCACAAATATTTATTTTGGATAGACAATAATCTTAGTACCTGCATACCTATATTTATCACTGAATTAAATAAGTTTATACAAATGAACAGAAAGAAAATCGCACGATGCAGCCAATAGATGGATGCCAATAGTGTAAACCAGTAATACATTTGTATCAACTTAAAGGGGCATGGTCACGATTTTGGTCAAAAATTATTTTCCCGATTTTAATGTTTACAATGCTTCAGTAAGGCATTTTTAATAGACAACCAAAATTTGAGTTTCATTTGTTGAGTTATAAGCAAGTTACAGAGCTTACAGTCCTTTGCTATGCATATGTAAACAAGGCTTTTGTTTACATTTTGAACGTTGAGGTGAAAACTCCAGTTTTAGACCGAAAATGAATGTGGTAAATGTTGGAAATATATATTTATGTTTAAAATGAATAAAAAGATGGAAAAATCAGCTTGAGAAAGAACTTTTACCAGTATATTGAACTAATGTAAACAAAAACAGGACACAAGCCTTGTTTACATGGCAAAGAATTGTGAGCCCTGTATCCTGCTTATAACTTCACTACTGACTCTCCAATTTCATTTGGTTATTGGAAATGCATTCCTAAAACATTGTAAATAATAAAAACAGAAAAATAAAATTCGACCAAAATCATGAATATGTCCCTTTAAACTTGCTTAATACTTTTTACTTGTAGTAAATATACTAGATTAAGAATGACTCAAAAAATATAAACCACTGAATGAAAAATGAAGTAAACAGTAAACAATTAATGAAGATAACAACCATTTATTCAAATTTTAATTGGTTAACAGGAAGTTAACAAGCAATGTGAACTTCTGTTGAATGAAAATCAGACATCAGGATACAGGTCTTATGGAAAAGCTAATTTTTTTGAAGTATCGTTACATGTAAAATAACTTAAAACCATTAATACATGTTTTGGTATATTTTAAAAAGATGCCCAACATAGTTCCATAGTTCTGTGCAAGAACTCTTGACAGCTGATCTATAGAAGTAAAGGAACAATGCTGTTGAGTAACACCGAGCTCCGTTCCCTGAAAATCACTGCTTTAATCTTTTGATCACTCTGTTGTTACCATGAAACTCAAAGATTTCACCAATAAAATCAAATATACTGTTATAATATAAAACTAAAACAAGATGTTTTCTTGTAGCTCCTCTTGTAAAACCTCTTTTTGTGTCACATGACCTAGAAGAACTGCATCCGCCTCAAGCAGTGAGGTATGGCGAGCTGAACCAAGGAATTTTTCTGCCATTTCAAATTCTTTCAGTTGCAACTTCACTTGAGTTCCATAAGTGTAACTGAAAAAGAAAAGATATTTTTTTCATTTTTAGAATGAATTAATTAAAGAAAAGTTTAAGACAATATTAAAATATAATACTGTGTCATAAGAGAGTGAGTTAACTTTTGGGACAATTGGCAGAACTACAATTGGGTATGCCTAATGAAACATAGGGAGATGAGGCAATCTGAGTTTGAAAATAAAAATAAAATACTTATAGGACTTGTGAAACCAAATGGTTTCAGCAGATTTCCAACTTTTCAATAAGGCCTACTCTTTGAATCTCCCCTGTACACGTTATAATGAAACAGTGGAGGTAAAAGATATAGGAATCTCAGATTCAAGGGTGCAAAACACGGTTTTATATGTAACATTATAAGGATGTTTTTAGATGAGGACAAGCAAAACTGACCCGTATAAAATGAAATTGTAAAAAAAATGTTACATATACAGTAAAACTCGGTTATAGCGAAGTCCTAGGGATCAATGGATTTACTTCGTTTTTTCCGTAATTCGCTATATCTGTATAACGAATTCATAATAAAAACTACAGCGAATTCACTATAAACAGGTTTTCTTTCACCAGACTATGAATTTTGCTAACTGAGGCTTAGAATAAAAATACATTACTTTAATAATGGGATTGTGGGTCGAAAAAATTATATGAAAATAAATTCATTCAAACTATTATGTTAAATGGTAGTGCATTTTTTTTAAACTGGGAAGAAATTTGTTATAAAAGTGTTTAATTTTGTTATTATTCACCTATTGACCTAGCTTTATATATATACCAGAGACAGAAATAAGATTTAACAATTTTTTATCTCTGATATATATATATACACAATTCTTTATATAAATTGGTAATTCCTTTATATATCAAGCTGCTTATTTCTATTATACTTGAGTTTATCATATATATATATATACCGTATAATGGGTAATTTTTACTGCTGTGATTTTTTACAAATTTGTCTTAAAATAGGGCGATATGAATTTTTACACGTAATTTTTTTACGAATTGGACATGTCCATAAAAATTAAAATCATCTGTGGTAAAGGGGGGGGGGGGGGGGGGAATTTCCCCGCGACTTTGTTACAGGTACAAACAGTACACTAAGATATTACCGGAAAATCAGAAGAAAATTTCTTTAGCGCTTTTTGGGGTCCCGTTTTTACTTGCATATCTGCCAATAGCGGCATGATCGGAATCTGTGTATTTCGTATATTTTCCCCTTTTCGGTGTTCTTGGTGGAAAATTAGTTGTGGCAACCGATTTATTTAAAGCAGTTGTAACTTCCTTTGGAATCATTTCACTAAGCGATCCATTTGGATTTGGCATTGTAGATACTGGTTTAAAATAGCTTCGTATCCCCACCATAGTTATCGACCGAGTGAATGAAATCTAGCTACTAATGTCGCATTATACTTAGTTTTAAAAAATATTCAAGATTGAATAGAAAGATCTGAACTGTCATCACCACGCGACCAAAAACCCTCAAATATACCTACATGTACAGCCGTCAGAGACTGAGCTGAAGGTCATGAACATTACTCTCATATGTACGATGTAGAAAATTTCATGCGGTGTTTTTTTACTTCTGTGAAAATTTACCCGTTTGATTTTTATGCATTAATAAAACTTGTAAAATTTAGCAGCACATAAAAAATACCTGTTATAAGGTGTGTGTGTGTGTATATATATATACCGGTAAATATATATATCTCCAAATAAAATAAAAAGTCACAGTGTCCAGTAATATATGTTAAAATAAAAATAACAACACTAATCGCAAAACGTAAGCGCTTTCATTTCTTCCTCAGATGTTTCACAATACATTTAAAAACAAGTCTTTTTTTTTTGTTTAAACAGACTTGCAACAATGCATTTATCTTCAATAGGTTGGGACCAATTGCCCAAATGGGATATAATAGCCCGTTTGGGATATAATAGCCCAAATGGGATATAAATTTAAAGTGCAAAAAATAAAAAATTTTGATTTTGAAATTTTTGATATAAATCCGCATTAGAATAATGAAATGTAACAACTTTTGGTAAGCAACTTCTTCTGTAACCGTACTATTATAGGAATGCTGGAGAAAACGTACCCAGGAGAAAACGTACCCAGGAGAAAACATACCCAACTTATAGGGTACGTTTTCTCCAGGAGAAAACGTACCCGGGTACGTTTTCTCCAAGAGAAAACGTACCCTATGAAAATAATAAATAATGGTTTTCATATATATTCTTAAATGAAACAAAATAAAATGTACAATGAACATTTGTATCATTTGTTGTTGTTGTTTTTAAATGCATACAATAATTTGTAACATACACATACACGAACATGGCCAGTTTAATTAGTCGACAATTAATACACCATAAACGAAACCGTTAAATTTTTTATTGCAAGTTGTTATTGCAATCTCATTTGGAGAACTAAATGATGAGTATGTCAAGAAGTCGATATCGCGTTATTTTTAACTTTTTTTTTTTAATTTATCTATAAAACAAAGTTGCTTAATAAAACCAATTCTACTGAAGTCTTTTAAATATTTGTTTGATTCATATATATGGAAACTACTACGAAATGTAACATTGAACAGTCAATTTGCTTCCGACGGCACTGACATGTATAATGTATGGAGAGTGAATATTTCTACCTCCTGCGCGGGGAGGCAATAAATAATATATCATAATAATAAATTAACTGCTCAGGTATTTAATTGATTATCACTATAATTAAAATCAGGGGATCTCGCATAGAGAAACTCAAATTGGTAAGGCTACCGATAAATGGATAATTAGAAGAAGTAGACTGATAACACTTTATGACAGGTAATTATTTCGTACTAAAATAAAAGTTGCTACAATTATTATAGAGATATGATTCATAAAATGAATATATTTCTATACATCTATGCATTGAAATATGCATAAAAGTAACATTTGAAAATTATTTAATATGTCCAACCCCTTTAAAATTATAAAGTATTAAATTCAGTATCTATAAAACTCTTACATTTCTGTATATTTATTATGAAAATAGTATTTAAAAGTATTAAAAACAATTAAGTAGTATAATTATAATTTTCATAGGGTACGTTTTCTCTTGGAGAAAACGTACCCGGGTACGTTTTCTCCAAGAGAAAACGTACCCTAGAGATTGGGTACGTTTTCTCCTGGGTACGTTTTCTCTTGGGTACGTTTTCTCCTGACACCCTATTATAGAGATTGATCCCTCAATATATCCAAAACTTCTTGGGGATCAATCTTACAAACTATAGACATATAGAAAAACTTCTTAACCAAAAGTTGTTGCATTTGAAACATATTAATGCGGATTTATATCAAAAATTTCAAAATCAATTTTTTTTATTTTTTTGCACTTTAAATTTATATCCCATTTGGGTTATTATATCCCGAACGGGCTATTATATCCCAATTGGGCGATTGGTCCCAACCTGTTCAAGATGCTTACATGGGCCAGATTTATCCAAGTCTGTGCAGTTACAAACTCATACAGAAGCACATACCTTTCATCAAAACGCGATACCGGCTGTTCTTCTTTAGTTTCCTCATCAACCACGACTTCGGTTACAAGAGGGCGTGGGCATACACAATTAAATTTACCTCCAAAATCAATGTATAAATCATTTGACACAACGTCCACTACCCTTCCAATAAGTATAGAACCAGAAACGTCGCCTAATTGACAAAACTTAGATCTCCGAAATAAATCTTCAAAAGTCACCTTCTTCTTAGAGAGATCCGACCCACTTGTAATTTCAACCTTGCCTATTTTTTCTTTGAGTAATTCAACCTCACGATCTTCAAGAAGTTTTCTGTAACCATCCTCTATATTCAAATAGGTTGTCGTTACAAAAGGCTTGTGATATCCTTGAAAAAACTTAGATAAACACGTTCTTCTCCACAGTTTGGTAGCCATCTTTGTTTTTAAATTGACATACTAATAGCAGTAAGTGCAATATTGCATATGAAATAACAACAAAAATAACTTAATAATAAGTTAATATAAATAAAAATTGTGATAAATTTTTATCTTCGTGTTTGTATATGAGAAGAATAATTTTTAATCAATAATTCAATAATTTATTGAATATTTTAATATATGCGATAAACGTGTACTACATTAGGGATATTTTTCTGATTGGGTTATTATTTCCACGACATTCGGAATTTCTTTGGACTTATTTTATAAAGCGAGGAATTCCGAGCAGTCCAAACAAAATGAATACAGAAATGGACAAGTTGTTAAAGTTCATGACTTTGATTGGCGATCTTAAGGTATAAAATTGTTTATTTTAATGCGTGCTCTATTTGGATGGTGCTAGACTAAGAATCTAGGATGTATAAGCTTTTATGATCAATGAGGAAATTTATCAAAGTACTGAGTTTACTGGGAGTCGCACTGTAAGCTCAAGTGTATGGCACGCCAAATAAATGAGCTAAACATGGTTTCTCATGTAATAAACTGGGTTGTTATTCATTATATATAAACATCGTTAACTATAGTTTCAAAGTTTATAAACAATAAAGGTTATTCACTGTTAACTATAGTTTTCAAACCATAAACTGCATGTAACTGTTTACTATACATGTAGTTTATTTACTGTACACTATAGTTAACAATTCGTTCACTATAGCTTTCATTTGTAAAACTATATTTAATGATTGTAAACTATAGTTTATGCTAATCTAAATTTATCTGTCTTTACATAAACATTTATATAAATAAACAATAGATTTTGCTGATAAATATATTATATTCACATTTGAAAACTATAATTTACATTTGTTAGCTTTAATTAAGAGTTGTAATTTTTAAATCATAGTTTTACAATCGCCAAACTATGTTTATCAGATCAGTTATCTCAAATAGTTGCTAACAGTGTTAGTAATCGTTAACACTTCTGAAACATAGGTGATCGCCTAAACTATGGTTTACAGATATGAAATATAGATTAACGCTACTGGCGTGCGACCAGTTCTCGCCGAGTACCATTTCTCGCCAGTACATTGTGACGTCATTTTATCAACACATAAAATCATGGACGAAAAATGACGTCACAATGTACTGGCGAGAAATGGTACTCGGCGAGAACTGGTCGCACGCCAGTATAGACTATAGTTTTCTGTCCATAAACTACAGTTTACAAGAGATCTACTTAGTTTATTGACTGTGAAACTACGTTAAGATCATTTTGTGAATTTGGGGTGCCCATACAAGTGAGCATATGATCACTTGTTGTCCACAGGGATTTGACCCAATCTGAGCAAAAAAAAAAAGAAAAAGAAGGGGGAATATAGTGTAACAGGAAAGAAGAAATTTTACAAGCGGTTGTTGATTTTGTCAGTACCTACACTGTAGCTTGTAAAATAAAACTCTTAAAACTTTTTAGTATAAATCACAATAATAAATGTTTCCTTGTGTTGATTCACAGAAACTTTCAAGATATTTGACCTTCCGATAAATTGGTCAATGCTGTTAACCCTTGTACACAGGACCCCACCAAATAATGAGACAAACCATGCGACATATCGGAAACTGGGGAGTGAATGGATGTTCTAATTTTAATTAGATTGCCATTTTGTAAATTTGAAATTTAATATATGAGTGTGAATATACAAAAATTCAAATGATTTAGTAAAGATAGACTGATTTTAAAAAGGCATGGTCACAATTTTAATTAAAATTCATGTTTTCATTTTTAATGTTTACAATGCTTCAGTAAGGCATTTCTAATACTAAGTTAACCAAAATTTGAGTATCAGTCGCTGAGTTATAAGTGAGATACAGAGCTCACAATGTTTTGTTTTGTAAAGCCTTTATTACATAACAAAGAATTGTGAGCTCTGACTCTTTCTTATGACTCTACAATTGACACTCAAATTTTTTTGCATTAGAAATGCATTACTAGAGCATTGAAATAAAACAAAAAAATTAAAGAAATCAAATTGTGACCATACCCCTTTAATATCATATGGAATTTGAATCTTTGTAAATAATTTTTTTAATATTTTTGTTGGTCCAGCGGGTGAAGAGGACAGGCTGGGTGCTGCGACAAGTGAAGGAGCCCGAGTCCGTTGCAGACCACATGTATAGGATGGCCATCTTGTCTTTCCTGGTAGACCCCACCAGCTCAGGTCTCAATAAAGACAGGTCATAAACACACACACTAGTAAAAAGAGCAGGAGGGCTGAATTTGTATAATCTCATTTTATTTTATGGAAAATTTTATTCCTTACCTTCCAGCATCTCTTTTACAATGTATCTTCTTCCTCATTCTATATGTTTATTACTTGCTTTTTTAAGGAAATACAAATTCTCTTAATTGGCCAGTTTTGCATAACTAAATACTGTAACTGGTTGATATTTTCTTGCTTTCATGGCCAAATAACTTCTGCCCTGTTCTCATTGCATCATTTTTATGTTTATACTAGGAAACTTAATCAGAGATGATTGACCAATGCAGAGTCTGCTTAAATAATATCCTGTGTACATGTATGTATCTGCAGATGTATCAAAATAAGTCTGGTGCATGACCTAGCAGAGTGTATCGTAGGAGACCTGACTCCCCAGGACAATATTCCAAAGGCAGAGAAACAAAAACAGGAAATGGTACATATTTGTCATTAATTTTGGCCAATGGAAATAAACTTCAAACAAATGGAAAATGGTCTCCGTTTCCTCTTAATTTAGACCATTTTATCCCAGCAAAAAAACATATAGTTTACATGGTTTAATGTTCAAATACAATGTAGTTAAAAGAAAATTTCAGAGTATTTTCTGCAAACACTTCAAGATATCACATGACTCACAATTGTTGCTTATCCTGTTTGCAAAAAATTCATTGTAATACACTGAATTGCCAGCAAATCTTTCTGTAATTTTGTATTCATTTTCAGGATGCCATGAAGCAGATATGCAGTTTGGTACCTGAAGAAGTTGGTCGAGAACTGTACGAGTTATGGGAGGTAAAACTATTCCTAACAAATAAAAGTAATGAGAGGTAAATTAACTGAAAAAGTTATCCTATTACAGAAAAATTTGGACAGGGGCCCTATTGATTATGGGTGGCAAATTAACCTCAAAGGGGTCATATCAAATATAATGGGGATAGAAACTTTATGAGAGGACTAAACAAATATAAGTTTAATGGTACGTGCGTTTGGACACTATAGCATTTGTTTAGACTAATTATGAATACATTCATTTACTTTTAATGAATTAATTGCTATAAAAACATGCATGCTGAAAACAAGGCAAATGAAAGTACAAACTGTTGGTCACAGTTATGATATGTAAATCAGTTTAATTTATTTCATGGCATGCCTTGTCAATTTTGATGCACATACAATGTATATGCTTGAGATATATAGGCTGCTTAGTTGATGAGAGAAAAAATAAAATTAAGTTTTAAAAAAAACCAGTTACATTTATATTTAAAAAATATCTTTTTTATCTGCCTAAGGCACAAAGTTGTCTTCTTTGAGGTGAATAGTAGAAACTGCAATACATGTATTAACAGTAAACTTTAGGTGGAAAGTTGAGTTATGGCACTTTTGTCTATGTTAATCTTGATCATACATGTTACAGTAATAGAATTGATTTGAAAAGTCATACAGTATGCAGCATTTTGACGGGGGAAATAGGACAGAAAATTAGGAAAGGGGGGGGGGGTTAAAATGTTAGAACTTTTTAAAGTGTTAATTGATTTTTTTAGCCGGGCTCTGCTGAAAGCAGAGTCCTGGTTGTAGGCAGGCAAATCGCCAATGTTACTATAAATAGCACAACTTCAAAAGTAAACAAAAAACCAAACAGCATCCAAGTAAATGCTTCCGCTATACCAAATAGTTACACAAAGAGCCATGTTTTGTCAAAAGTGTTGGCATTTTGTTTCTTTCTTTTTTTAAATTTGAGAGAATTGTCTATCTTATTTAGTTTCCTTATTAGTAACGTGTTTTAAAAACAAGACAATGCATTTTTGGACACATACAATGCGCATGAATTTCCATGAACTACTTTGCTGCTCGTTGAAGAAATGGGGATAGAATATATAACACTTGTTGCAAAATTCAAGGCAGCAACTGTTGAATTTTTTTCTACTGGACAGAAATATTTTTGTTTATAGCCGCTTACAAAATTTGGTTGCTCTCTGACGCTTTCCCGAAATTAAAAGCATGAATGAGAGAGAGAGAGAGAGAGAGAGAGAGAGAGAGAGATTTATTTTCAGTCTTTACGACACAATATGCATAAAGACACACCAAAAGAGCCCGGCTTTCAGTACTTCCATACTTTGATTATTTTAAGACCTCAAGAAGTAAATTATTTTTGTTTGAGTGTTTTCTTTGCACAGTGAATTATTGGCATTTTCTAACATTATTACTGATTTCTCAACAGAGCTGCACTTGTACTAAACTGGCATAAATTGGTGATCAAATATTTATTCAGGATTATGAATTTCAAAGGAGTGAAGAGGCCAAGTTTGTGAAGGATTTGGACAAGTTTGAGATGATACTTCAAGCTCACGAGTACGAGACACTGAGCGATTGTCCAGGTCATCTACAAGAGTTCTTTGACAGCACAGCAGGTGAGCAATGCGAAACTAATTGTTAACTTACTCATTGTCTGCTTCAAAGATGAATTATATTAAGCATCCGTTGACATTTTATTTCCTGCCAATAAATCAGTCATGCAGGTCTCATCTTTTCTCCACGGGATATTGATCTTTATTCTCTTTAATTGGATAATGTATATTGTATTGTCACAGTCTGTCTGAAATTTTTTGGGCAGCTTCTGTGCCAGGGTAATTTTAAAGCGTAATTTAATCACTTTGCTGTGCTACTTCAAAATACTACACTATACTATTAATGACAGCGTCAGTTGATGTGTAGACGTAACAATTGACATATTTAAAGATACAAGTTTTTCTGATATATTTGTTTTATACATAGTTTATTCCCCTCCCCCTTGAAACTAATATACTTAATAGAAAATCAAGGTCAAAAGAAAATTACAGTCAAATGAAAGACACCCAAATAAATAATTTTGGTTTTGTTTCAGGAAAATTTAAAACAGAACTAGTAAAAGAATGGGTAAAGAAGTTGACCACTGACAGAACTGGCTCAAGTGCAACGTGACCAAAATTAAATGCAGAGTATTTCATTTTCACCAAATGTTTAGGCCCTTAGTGATTATGATCAGACAACTTTCATTGTTACAAATTGAAGCTTTGTGTCATTTTTGTATGAAAAGAAACCTAACCTTGATGTATCTGCAGAGCAGTGGATTATCAGGGTATTTTTGTCATTATGTTACATTGACTTAATCTAATTGCAAATAAAGCATTATAATCTGATAATTGTGGTAGACTTGAAGAGGATCAGATTGTCAAGGTTTCCACTGTAATTCACCGTACAATGTACATAAAAAATATATAATAAAAAGACAAAACTATAGATATTCATTAAGGTCAGAAGACATGTTCCTCGAGCATAATTTTTGTATCTCCTCGTAATAAAGAGTTCAAATAAAAATTATTATTTTTATAATGATTTTTAAAATGATTAAAATTTACTTGTATATGGTTATATGCCTATATGGCCGAGTGGTTACAGCTGTGGCCAATCTCTTCCAGAAGCGTAGGTTCTAGAGGTTGTGAGTTCAAAGCCCTGCCCAATATAGTGAATTTCGCTGTGCTGTATTATTTATTTATTTTTATATCAGCAATTCAAGTGTATTTTCAAGAAGATTATATAGGAAATTGCATTCTCTAGTATTTTGCAGAAATGCTTGGTAAGGTATTCTAATTTTTTGCAAGAAAGCTTGTCGGAGTAGTAGTAAACCATTAACAAATTCCTGGAAAATGTTATATAAAATTGAGGAACGTGTCGTCTGACCTTAAATTAATAAATACATTCTTGACTTTGAAATGTTTTTCCTGTTTTATTACTTTTCTCCACATCCACATCACTTTATTTCTTTATACAGTCATGATGAATCACAATATGGACATTTTAAATGTCTTGTTAAGTTATTTATATGGTAAGTTTATTTGTCTGTACACATTAGAACTCGGTGGGTTCGAAGTAAAATATTTACCTCGCCTCCGGCTTGGTAAATATTGTACTTCTCGGGTAGCTAAATCACTGTATTGACCTGAAAAACAGCAAAAATTGTATAATATTTGAAATTAGTATAATAATTTTCATAAACAGATATTCTACTTACTTTTAGTGATCAACAGGAAAGCAAACTGAGGTCAGGTCAAATGCCAGGTGCATTGACAAAACAATATCCAACTGCCAGAATAACCAGCTACACGCTGGTAATAAAATAAGACTGGAAATATTGAAAAAAGAGTATATACATTTATTTGTTCATAAGTATATAAATATCAATGATACAGCTCATAAACAATAATATTGAATGACTTACAGTAAATGTAATACATGATTAGTATATTCTACAGACAGTACGATTCTTTACAGCAATGGATTTCATTCTTGACTGAAGCCTGCAACAACATAAATTTACAAGTTTACAAAGAACAGCCCTATCTCTCCATATCAACAAAACCTAATTAAAACTTTAACACCGCTAAACATAAAATATGCTAACATTTTTTGTTAGCTTAACACATTATTCAATATTTAGTAGTCTTGATTCAAATGTCTTATTTCATCATATTTATGAAAACTTTTTTTTTCAAACAAATATACAAATACATATGACCTTGAACATTTTCTCAAATTGTTACAATGGTCAGTCTTACAAATTATGGCATGAAAGAACTACAAATAATAACCATATACAATGCGAGGGTATTTGATGTTAACATATCTCAAACATGATTCATTCTTTCCCTTTTACTGGTGTATTTATAACAATAAGATACAAATTACATTCTATACATTGTAGTCTAGTTGCCTCCCTGTATAAATGTTTTGGTGAAATGGCCGGAGATCAAAATCATTATCATATGGCCCCTGAAAGTGATACAGCACAGCATACATGGTACAGTACCATTGATACAGAGATGTTATACCATTTGCATGGTGCATTACCAATTGCCCATAAGGCTGAGAGTGCAGGAAGCAGTTTTCACCGTTTGTAAATAGTGCACATTAACCTGAGGTGATAACCAAACATTTAATCATATCTGTCTGCAATCATTTTGCTGTAGTTAAATTATGACCACACAAAGCTCAGATTTATACACACTCAATTCTTTGGATTAAACTGCTACTAAATTATGACTATAAATATGTAACTCGACAGAATATACTGGCAGTTTTGTTTGTGAATGGCACATTAAAAATTCCAGGGTTATACAAAATTTTGTCTTGTATGCCTTTACCTGTTGTATTTTACATTTATTACTTTATATACCAATAATGCTTCTTTACAGACTAGAAAATCTTAAGCTTTCGTAACACACCAATCTTTTGATCTCATTGCATCCCTACTGTGAATTCCTTATATTATGCGAGTACTTAATTCCATGATCCCACTGTTTTGTATCAAATTGCGAGAATATAAAATTGTGTACGTCGATCTTTTCTCCGTAATTTCTTATAGTTCTCAACTCTCAGAATATAATGGCGAGATTTTAAAATCCGCAAAGAGTGCTTCTCGCAATTTTATGTGGATATTAATTCCTCGCCTTTAATTAGGAGTCTACTAACAGTAATTTGGGATTGGTCAGATACAGTAGATTGGTGTTGACTAGTATATTTATTGATAGCAACAAAGAAAAATTGCTGGATGGGGTTTTCATAATACCAGATATTTTCAATTCCTGGATTTTAAATCAAATAGATTTTGAATCTCTTTATGTAGATGAGGCTTGAATCTAATAACAACTATGTCGTCTGTAGGTATGCACAAAGTAAATAGTAAGGTACGTTTCAAAATGTAACGGGATCTGAAGTATTTTAATATTAATCAATATGAAATGCTGAAAGCTGTAGTAGTGTACATACATAAATATTCTGAAAAATAGCTTATATTTGGTAAAACTTGGAATTTTTATTCATCGAGTTGCAATAAGTCTGTAATAATGTATTCCTCAATAATATGTCAAGTGACTTGAACAGGATCTTACTTATTAAAAAAACAAATTTAAGACAAGATGTTTGTGAAACACTTATGCCCCCCTCCCTTGGAAACATCCTTAAAGAAAATGAAGTTCAACGTAAACTGCAAATACCGGTATTTAGAATTTTTCTAAGTCCAAGGGGCATAACTCTGTCGAAAATTGCTCTATCATACCCAAAATCAAATTTGACCTAGATATTATTTAGATAAACCTGTATACCAAATTTTATTTCACAGCGTTCATCCTCTGCGAAGAAAATGAACGAAAACTGTTGTTGGACCGACCAATAGACCGACAGACAGCAGCAAAGCAATATGCCCTTCCTTCTTCGAAGGGGGGCATAGTAAGTTATATGCTAATTGCATCCTGTGTAAATTGTTACTAAATGGAGATGGCTTACTCTGGGATTATGTCCTGGTAATGAAATCATTTCATTACTTTATTCAATGACATATGAAAATTTCAAATAGCGACAAATTTAAAATCATGACTTTGCAATTGAATTATGAAGCATGATCTTCATCTTGGCACCTTTTTTATGTGCTTAGCCAGTGAATGTCATATAACCTCCCCCTGTGAATCTTTCATTGAACTACTAAATGTATAATAATCACACTTACTGAACTGTTAGTAAGATCAGCACAACAATATCTGGTATGTAAATACCTCAACATTCTCTGAACAAAATAAAATACAAGGTATTCTTCCATGTTTAAAGCAAATACATCAAATACAAAATAATGCCATAAAAGAAAAAAATTAACCACTAGTTCAAAAAGCAGAGAGAAATAGAATAAATGTTGTAAAAAAAAATATGTATACATGTATAAAACAAATATTCTTAAGAGGATGATTATGTAAATTAGAAAAAAATATGTTTATGGCACAACTATGTACAATGTAGTTAACACCACTGCATGACTTTTCTTCTAAATCAACAATCTGAACATCTAGGTGGCATTAATAAATGCCTCATACCATTTCTAATGTGCTACATCACACATGGTGACAGATATACTTATATATGTATTGAATGACAAGCACTTCGTTTTCGATGGAGTACTGTACACACACAGTAGTAGTACAATTGGGAGTTACTGTTTCATACAAAGTCATGTTTTTCCTTTCAACAATAAAACAGCAACAAATGCTATCTCCATAAACAACTAGATGGTATTTATAATTACCTTCCAACACTTGTAAAGTGCTCTATCATACATGGGCACACCTGTAAGTATTCAATGACGTATACATGTTGTGTATAAAATAACGTACATGTAAACCTGTTTGACCATGGACCTTTAGCGTCCTGTACTATTTTATGGCGTCATTAATTTCAAATAAATAATCATGTATACATGAATTCTATGAATTTATTTTCTGAAAAACTGTCCATACAAGACATCAGTTATCATATTGCAGCTTTAAGCTCCGACAATTCATTCTAGATAAAATAAAAAAGATTATAGTATAAACAGATATGCCCCACCATGTTTGAAATGTTGACTTTTCTACATGATGCTGCATGAAGAAGCAAAGGGTTTCCCATGTATGATTTTATCTTTGGATACAAGAGACCTCAATATGAAAATCAGTAGGGGTCATCTACTACATGTACCAGGTATTATGTGGTACATTGACAACCAATAATCAACTGACTTGCAAGTGCAAAAATCTACCTGCTTTTATTCAAAAGGCATGTAAAAATAAAAATAATCACCCTTTCAGAATGATTTTGTACACTACACTACCTCTAATCAAAGTACTGAGATGACTGATAGACCAAAAGCAGACATGTACAGTATTATTTCAAGCACTTTCAAACTTTTTTTGTGCTAAAAAAGTATGTAAAAGAAGAATAAAATGATTTCTAGTATGTAGCACACAATCATACTTCAAGCACCAAAGAAAAGAATCCAAGCACTTTTAATACATGAAAACTTGATCATACACTTTTTCGCAATGTTTTGCTGTTTTTGTTGTTGTTTTTTTTGCATTTTTTAGTCCTTTTTAAGGACTGCTTAAAATCAAAGTTTTTTTGGTTTTTTTTTTTTAATGATTTGTGCGAACTCTGTGATAGATTTAAGTTGTTACAATAGGACTTAGCCTCAGATGTTATGGATAAAATATATTTTAATATCTGATAAAGTGCTATCTAAATATTCTTTTAAGAAACCCAAATATTTTTTTCATGTAGATTTTACCCATGCATCATTTACAAAACATTTCCCAAAAATAAACAAATAAAGTATGGTACTTGCTAAGACAACAATTTAACAGTGACTCCCTTATAGAAATTTTGGACAAAGACAACCTTAACTACTGTACAAAATTCAAAGTTGGGGCAACAATGAGATACATTGATCCAAGTTCTTTGATTTCACACCTTTTCTTCAGAAGAAGGTTGTTCACCGTTAGGAATAAAAGGCCTGTATTCTGGGGGAGTGCTGCAGTAACTGGGGGGCCTTTGATCCTCAGGGTCGGTGACTTCTGCCTCTGGGGGTGGGGCACTGGGCTCCTGCCAGATTCTGTCATTTTGTGTGGATTCTTTCATCAATCCAAAGGTCTCTTGCTCACTATGGCAGCCATTGTCAGTGGCTTGTACTGGATGATAATTGTCTGGAAGTACAATGTAGTATAGAGGATAACTATATTATCAATGTCACACAATCTGTGATTTTTATATTTGCTTTATCCAACTTGTTAAAATGGTGTTTATATGCACCCAGCTATTAAAAAACAATATGGAAAGTGTTTAGAAGTCACATCTTGGCTGTTTATAGAGTTTATAGACATAAAATAGCAGTTCAAGCTACCTGACCCAGATGGGGAGATGTGCAGTGTTTGGTTGTGGTAATCGCGGTCTCTCTGTCGTTCTACAGCCGAGTGCCGTTTGACGTACCACACCAGGAATATGACGACGACACAGGTACATATGGTGACACATCCGAGGACAGCGATGATTATAATGACAGTCACACTCATACTGCCACCAAAGGCTGAAAAACACACCATTAAACATATCATACTGGCAGCCAAGTTTGATCATAAATCAAATGACGATTCAATGTTATTAATAGAATCGTTCATTATTACGACTGTGGGATATATAGAATATCACACTGTTGTTTTAATGTGATGACTACGAGGGTTGTTAGAAAAGTTTGCACAAAAAGTGATTAACGGAAAAATTACTGTGGAATCATTTTTATTTGTGGGGGTCTAGGTTCGTGGGTAGCTAGAAATACTCTTGTTCATGGGGATGCAATTTCATTGGTAGTGTAATCAGGACAATTTCAATAAATATTAAACAAATATTGTCTATATAAGGTTCATGGGGATGTATATTTGTGGGTATGGGCTCCACACAGAAGCCATGAAGATTGGTCCCACATGAACAATGATGATTCCACAGTACTATGTACTTTGTAGGATGACATACTGTGGTTTCATTAATATTCAAAGGCATCAATTTTCATGGATAAAGTGAAAATCACAATTTCAAGGATATGTAAACTCGTGGCCAATGACCCTATCAATACAAAATGTTAATAAAAATTCCACTTCAATGAACATTTAATTTCGTGGATCAACTAAACAACGAAATCCACGAAAATTGGTATTTAACGAATATTGATGAAACCACAGTATGTCTTATTAAATTACTGTCATTTGAAAATAAGTATGAAAAATCATATAACTTTGATAATTCATTCAAAATATACAGCGATTTTTACTATAATGTATGAATTAGATTTACAGAGTGCCATTTCATATTTCCATGACATCTTGTGACGCCAAATAACTGAAAGGCAAACCTGTCACGCTTTTCCAAAGTAAACACCTTTCAATTCCACATACTTTAAAGACATTTAACCCATTCATAAAATGCACCTTTATACCTTTATTTGTCAAGATTTTGCATAATGTCTTTTGTGGCATGTCGTAGATCATTTAGATCCGAAATCTCTGTCAAAAGTTTCGATAAAGCAAAATCAATAGGTGCAAGATCCGGGTTGGGGGGTGGGTTAACAGCAAGACCTCAAAATATCAGTCCTTCAACCTTTAAACATCTGATTCCATTTGTAACCCATTGTCCTAAACATATGTGAGCCATCTCTAGCAGCATCTAAGAACCTTTTGGTCTCATTGGAGATTTTCCTGCTTGCATACAAATTTAATGAAGGTGCTCCAAAATGTCCATTGATGTTAACATTTTTTACTTTATTTTCATGCGTGGGTCGTCCATATTCAGCAATAAAATGGTCAGATATTCTTTAATCTAATTAAAACTTTCACAAAATGACCTTCATAAGTTATTTTAACATATCATATGGAATATCATTTATCATTGGTTTAAACGGTACATTTTATTTATAGTAGAAATGCGTTCAAAATATAAAAATATCAAATGCTGACATGCTCCATGAAGCATATCTTAGCATAAAAAGTAAGCTGTATATTTTTTATTGTGCATTTAACAAAAAACCAAATCTTTACATATTTTTTAGAAACTACGTCAAGTATAAAACTGATATAACTTTTGCTGGTATCATGCAAATAGTCCGCTCACAATCGAACTTGTCCACAAACTTTTTCTAACAACCTTCGTACAGTCTCTTTACCTTTAAATAGCCTTTTACAATGTGTGTTTGCTGCCATTTACCTGAATCTGCCACTTGCTCTTGGGGAATCCTGGCGTCTTCGGAACAGATGGAGACAGCGGTCATATAGAATGAGTACTTTTGTACCATGGAGGTGGCTATCCCCTTCAGGTTCTCTAACCGAATTGTGGTGGTGCTACCACTGCTGCACCACTTCTTGTTCTGGAGATTCCGATTTGCACCACATTCCCCAACCTATGTAGACAAGGAACCAGATCAATGAGATTCTCAGTGAAGTTTTACATAAGAATACATAGAGACAAGTGAAAAGTTTGACAACGTGACAGCAAACCCGGTTTTCTTTTATGTGAGCAGTATCCATAATCCATTTGTAAACCCTCAATTGATAAACACTCCCTATCCAGAGTAATGGGGTACCCTAGCATATATATTTGATGAAATAATTTTGCTTATTCAGTAATACTGGCGACAAATACTAATTGCGCTGAAATTGCACATTTGGTGCAAAAAGGTCAAATTAAATGTGCCATATCTCGGACGGATGAAATCTGACTTTTTTTTTGTATTTCTAATATGTTCTGTCTTCAATTACATTTTCATTTGATTTCAATGATATACTTCTCAAGAAATTCTTGACACAACAACATTGATGAGTGGGATACCTTAAAACTTATTTGCTATTCTTTTCAACAGTACAAACTGTCAGTAAATATCTGCAAACTCTGCATGTGAAAAATTCTAGAAAAAAATGCTTCAGTGCTTGATGTAAAATTAAATTGATTTTTGTTCTTTCCATTTGCTGGTGCATCATTTAAAGTTTGGTACATGTAGGAATCCATTAAAGGCTCACGGAGCCTTATGCTAAGTATAGACCATAACTGAAAACTTCCTCCAAACATAACATCTTTTCATTATCAGACTCCACTGTTGAACTAAAAAATTTCAATTAAAAACCCTTTAATGAACATTTAGCCCAAACCAGCTTTTTGTGTCCTCAGATAAAACACAAGGCTAGCTATACTGCCATTCTTAATTATGGTGACAATATGGGATAGATTTTCAGCCCATCAGTTTCTTGAGTGCCGGAACAATGGAGGAGATATTGAATGTGAAGACATCAAGAGGCAAAGGATGTCAGTAAATGGATGGAAATATGGATTGATTTTATACCAGGTAGTCTTCGCCTTAGGAATTCTAGGCATGAAACGACTTTTGGGAAATGATACACAAGATTGCCATGGACACTTACATAATTGATTATTGATCAGTTATTGTCATATCTAGAATTGCCATGTCAGACTTCTTGTGTTTGGCTCTGAATTTTTAAAGCAGTGCACGTTATTTCATATTGTCATAACATTGGCAATGTAAACACTGCAGAGATGGTTTATTCATTACCTAAGCGATGGTTTGTGATGGGGTTAAAAATCTAGCTGCTTTCACTATGTAAACTTTGAAATCTTGGATATGGAAAAAAAATCAATCAATATCAAAAGGAGAACTCTGTAATAACTGCAGTTTCATCAAACACACCTTTAATACCAATAAAACTGATTGTCGCAATGTAAATACTAAAGCAGGGTCTTTACACACAAGCCAAAATTATGATGAAAATGGATTATTGATAGTAAATATGTCTTAAAAACAATGTTAAATACTACACACTAATCATTCATTTCTTTTCATCAATTATACAATTACCAATTTAATAGAGAACACTCTTCTATCAAATAATTAAATCAAAACTTTACCATCTAAAGTATACCAGGCTGGTGTATATCCTTCAGGCAGCTTTTAAATGTTTTCAATACTATGACTTTGCATACATAGATAAAAATTCAGTTTTGAAAAAAAAATGAATAGGCTACCTATTCATCTTCTAAAATTTCAATTTGGATTCAGATTGTAAATCATGAAATCCTTTCCACTGTCAATAATACATGAAATAAACCTCACAACACATGAAATCTCAGAGAATATGAAGAGCTGTGAAACGGTATCACTGTCCAAGTATATAATTTCCCGCTTACCCAGGATGGTGCTGCTGACCCATAATTCCATACACCGGTATCGTAAAAGGCAAGTCTTAGATTGCAGACCTGAAACTTAAAGGAGTCCACGGTAAAGCAGAGTTTGGAGCACTGATACCGTGGGTCCTCCGCGCGTAAAGTCACAACACAGGAGCCAGTGAAAAACTTGTTTCCATCCGCCTTTATCACGATTAGTCCATCGCGTCCCAGCGTGTATTTATGGTTGTCAGTACAGGGGTCCTCTATGGTAACTAAAGGAAAAACAGATCACGTTATTAACATTTGATTTAATGTAGATGTTTCCCAAGTTTACAAACATATGACATAACATTCTTGAAATTTGATTTAAATCTTTCCTCGAGTTTATTAAAGTATGAAATTACATTGATACTGTAGAAGCAGAAATATTCGTTAAGGGTTTAATTTCATCATTTTTGTTGGCAGTTATAATCAACAAAATTAGATCCATGACAAATTTTTAACCTAAGTATGAATATATTTAAATACAGAGATGCAAATGAAATTGTTTTTGGTTTATAAACAACAAAATTTTACCCCAATTAAAATGTGTGCTTCTACAGTATTCTATATTTTAATTTTATATTAAATAACAAAGAACTATATATGATATGAGATGAATTTGGCCCCAATAATTCGCCATTTTTTAAAGTGTTTCGGGAACAATAAAATGTTATGTTATTTTTTAGACGAGTTGATATAAAATATATTTTTCACCTATTTATTTGCACTCACTTGCAGTATATGACGTCAGAAGTGACGCTATTTCTATAATTCAATTAAAATCAGTCAAAAATTGACATTTTTCTTATCTTTTAACGAATGGGAAATATAGAGCGCATGCTTGAACAAGGACAATTTTTTTGTCAGTTATTAGTCTTGGCTAGTTACATCTCTGAGTAAAATATTTTGTTTGTTCAAGCATGCGCTCTATGTTTTCTCAAAGAAAAACTGCTTGAAAACAAGCTGTTTTATGCTAAAAATGCAAAAATGGCAGAAAAGGTTGTCTTTATGATATCATATTTCTAAATTGTGGGCACTTGAATCAAAATGAACATAATGTAAAAACATCTGCACATATATATCTGTACAAAGAAAACAAAAAATTACAGTAAAATGATGATGTTTATTTTAGGGGACCTTTATAGGCCCATATCACATATAGTCCTTTGCTGACTTTTCTAAAATGCATTGAAAGTGTGTTTTTTGGTGTACTTGTAATTTATCACTGATTTGCATGCATACTTGAGATCACATTGATGACTGACCTGCTTTTTGAACAGACAAGCATACTGGCAAGAAGAGGGCTAATACAGAGAGTGGGGGGAGTAAGCTGTTAATCCTTGACATCTTTAGTCCATTATCTCAACGACATCTAAAAACCAAAAGAACAAAGATGTCAACACAATATGGTATGAAAATAAAGCGTCCCTTCAATACCATTAAACATGTATAAATAGTGCCTGTGTTGGAGGGTAACAGTTGAAAATGACACCCCGAGGAGTGGGGTGGGGTGGGGTGTCAATTTCAACTGTTATCCTCCCAAACAGGCACTATTTATTTTGTACTCATCAAGACTGAATGTCTTAATATTTTACTGCTTTACTTGAATTCTACGGCGAACCGTACGCGCATAATTTACGCGCATGTAACAATTTGTTGTGTTACCCATTGCTAAGTGTGTTGCTAACGCTGAGGGTAATAGAACAGATTATCAACTGTGTCTAAACCAATCAGATTCAGTATTTAACATGAAAGTATAATAAAAACATCTTGTTTGGGGACTAGTCTGCAGAATGCCAAAACAGACCTCACTGCAGCATCTGTGAGGATTTCATATTGACCTTTCATACAGAAACTATACCGGTATGTAGAGAATTCATACAAACATGATTACCAAAGCTGTAATATTAACTGTAATATTACATGTATATGGGTTTTGTTATACTAGATTTAGACAGAGAAAAAACATTATAACTGCAGTGTTGTTACACACAGGTTGATGAGTCAACATCAGTCTGTAATTTAATTAAACTATCAATCACAGGTATCAGGAGTTTCTTCACTATGACACACCATAGAATCCACTCCTACTCCCAGACTGTTTATCTAAAACATGTCAAGCCCAGCGGATTACATCTCCACATGAGTTCTACCCATGCATCAAAATACCAGGTGTGTCTAAATCGGTGTGTTCCCGTTTTGCACACATTTGATAATTGGGTATAGAACAATAGGTGTGAATTGTGTTGTGATAGCAATTATAGTCTGCTTTAAGTCAAAGATTTTTACTTGTGTTTTATCATTCATTCATCAGCGCCATGAAACAAGAAGAATATAGATATTTTTTTGTGTTTTAGACTAATAACTATCACAATTTTTTTCATTTGATAAAATAAAGATCAAATTAATATTTTTAGTCTTAAATTTCCGCTCACTGATAAGAAAAATAAGGATTAGATGATTTAACTTTTACATTTTTGCCCATTTACTTTAAATATAAAACTCGATGAATTGAGGAAAATTTGCTGGTCCCGGGCCAATTGGAAGCTGATTCAGTGGATAATTATATGATAAAGGGGAAAACTACACAGTCATAAGGGGTACTCCGTGTCTCTTTTTACAACTTACATTGTAGAATCGCATGTTATAATTGGTTGTTTGGTATCAGCAGATAGATTATTATGAAAAGAAACAGACCTTTATCACAAAATATTTCAATCTTAAGTAGCAGCATTGACAGTAGATCTTATGATCGACATCACCGCTTTAGTATATTGCGGGTCACTTTTCTGGATTTTCAAATCAGCAGCTCAATAAATTCCGACAAAAATAATAATTTAAATATTGATTTGATATACCTCAAACTGAAGAAGGTTGAAAATGTATGAATTAGGTCTACATTTGATAGGTTTTGTGAAAAAATATTTTCAGTTTTTTGAAGCATATAAAATTGCCTATTTATCATCATATCGTCATACATTAATTTGTCTAATAGTATTTTCTTCGATTATTCAAGCCACAGCATAAATGAAAAATAATAAGCAGCGTTTTCACTAGACACATTTTCTCCATTTATGTAAGCAAAAGCAATAAATAAATACTAATATATGATATTTTCTCTTCAAACTTGTAGCGTGTAAATGTACTTCCTAAAGGCAGGAAGTTAAACAAAAGCACTACATACACAACATTTTTGCAATAATCTTTTATGTTTAAGGATGACGTTTACTCAGAATGAAAAAAAATTCCACTGATGATAATGAAAAACCATCTATTGTGTGTTATAGACCTTTGCTTGTATTGTTATTTTTCACTTTCAGAAAAGTAGGTCAATGACCTACTTTTTGAGTTAATGGCCATTGAATATTTATTGAAAATTCAAGAAAAATCCCATAAAATTTTACACTACGATTGAGATATTCTTAATTATAAAAATATTACAAATAATTAAACACTTTAAAAAATTAGATACAGTTTACGAATGGTAGTGGCACTAAATAAGTACACAACATTAAGATTTCAGCATCAATTTTTTAAAATAATTCAGTTCCGAATTTCCTCTATCAGTTTTCAAATCCCTACCCATTTTTGATTCAATTTTACAAAAAATTGAATGATGATAATACAAAAACATTTATGATATTGAACTACTTATATTGACCTTATTCTGCTGGCATAAAATTTATATGAGGTCAATGATCAAAATTTTGAGATATGATGTCTTTTATCGTTTTTAAGCATTTTTCAATATTATTATTATTCGTGCCATAAGATTATTTTAATGAATAAGTGAGGTAAAACCAACGGAAAATATGCAAAATTACGTAGACTTAAATATAAAATCCTAACTTTTAATATTAGACTACTGCCAAAAAATTTTAACAGAAAACAAAATCTGCAAAATTTAGTCCGAATTTCCTCTGTTTGGCTAAAAGTCAAATTTTTTTTGAGCATAATTCCATAATAAAGTAAAACTATTGATTGTTTTGTCAATAATAATTCATTTCATAAATACTTTTTGTGTTTAGAACAAATTTTACTCATTACATCGAACTTTTTAACAATCGGAATTTGAGAACTCAAACCCTGAGTAAATAACATCCTTAAAGAAATTAATGAAATTGTTGATGACCAAATCGATGTTTAAAATTAAATTCCAGAACATGGATGTCAATTATTATGTAAATGTGCTTCTATGCAAGTTATATAAATGTAAATATCAATTGCGAGTAGATATGTTTTATTTATTTCATTGTCAATTGCCCTTACAGGAACTGTGATATAGACTATAGCAATTAAGCAATTATCTCACCTGGTCAAATTCCCGTTTCGCACACATTTTTTCGATACCTAATTTTCAAATGTGTGCAAAACGGGAACAAACCGATTAAATCAAAGTACAATGCTCATATGCTCTATTATAATTAAAAAAATATTTATTTTACTTTAAACTTCTTAAATATGTACCTGGTAAAACATACCCTAGCTTAAGCTACAGCAAAGATTTTAACAGAAATCATAATAGAATGGAGCACACATATTCAGGATTAAAATACTACCTGATTCAAACAATAAGGATTCCCCCATCAAAAAGCACAAGATTGATGTCTAGATATTTTAATGAAGATCAGATATAACTGTCAGGTTGCACCATGAAACACAATCAAGCGAGACACTGAGTAAAGCATGTGTCCCAGTGTTACCTGTGCCTCATGAGCCTAGATCCAGCACCTGCTGTCTGACGCTCAACACCTAGCCAGATTTGAATCTCCTTGAAATATTGTAAATTTTTCTCTCTTTTTTATCTTAATAAAAGTTATGCATTTTCATCAGTAAATTTTTTTGAAAATATTGCATGATTTCAAATGACACAGTTATAAAATATTGAAATGAAGGTTTCAATTCTGATATCCTGACTGTTGTGTTTTTAAAGTTTCCTTCAACAAAATTTATCATTTGGACAAATATCTCAAGGAACAAATAATTTCACTGTTTAAATTTCTCCGAACCTAGGAATTAAAACATTCTCACCATTTCAAACGTACTCACAGGGAGCGTTAAAATCTGCAGATGAAATTGGTCAGTCACATGATCACAGACACAAGAATGCTGACAAACGACATATAACAGCATAATTTGTGTACACGGTGGTCGACGCTGATCAGAGATGCTATCTGACGGAGGAAACCTATCAATACAAACAAGGGGATCAGCGGCAACTAAGTAGCCTGTCCCCGACAATGACCGTGGCTGCCAGATGACAGATAGATACAATTAAATCAATACCAACATGCCTCTTATAATAAAAAGGAGGGGAAGACAGTCTGTGTGTGCAATAATCTCATTATTCCTGATTGTATTTCCAGTGTCCAGTCCTGATCAATGCCTTCTCATCTTGGTGTCCTTCCTCTGCAGTTATTATCTGTATAAAATGGGGCTGATTTGCATGGAGCATTGTGAAATATGTAACTATGCATGGCTCAGAATGCCAATAATATGCTTCCTAGCTACAACATGTACAAGATTACAGAACTGGAGGATTTTCCTCCATACAAACGGTTGTCGTAACAGCCACAACAAAATGTAAATGAAGGCCTAGAAATAAACACTTAACTTGTACATCTAAAATTACTTCATATTCCATACCATTGTCTCAGAAAAATAACACTGTCATACAGTTTGCTTGGACTGACAAATTTTTGATAAGATTACATAAATCCTTTTATTCAGGTTTGCATGAAACTCATACAGTGACGAATTATAAATGAAAAATTTTGTAATAAAAACTGAAATCATTACCGTATATCTTAATTATGAGTTAATTATCCATACAGATATATATGGAGTTTTTAATATTAAATAAGTATATGAAATACTTGAAAACTATGCACAGGTGCACTGAATTATCATTGATCCCATTGATGAAAGCATATCCTGAATGCATTGTTGATCTAGATGTGCTGTATGATTGACTGCCAACCACTGTGCTTTAGGATTTAGTCTGTAAAAGGAATCTTTCACTGTCATACTGTCTATCACATCTGTTTACATGTAACATAAAAGGTCCTTTAAAACATGTTGGCGGTAAGAGGAGGGTTTGTACAGCTACTTGGAGTAGAACCAGTATATGGATACTGAATCCCAAGTCAGTGTTTAGTTCAGTATGTTTACTGGGAAAAATCAGAATAAAACAGACAAGCTCTCATCACAGTACAGGACATCTTGAATCTTTCAAGAAAAACAGACAGCGATGAGATCTATGTCCTGGGATGAAAGTGAAAGGAACAGATCAGGCATTGTGTATGTACCTGTAATATCTGAGTTATTTTAATAGCAGAGCTGGGAACAGGTAGCCATGTGTTCTCAGTGCTAATACACCAATACAGACTCCATACACCAATACACAGCAGGAGATCTCATACACCAGAAAATAACTCACTAATTAATTAACCTGTTCTGCCCACCTTTTATTGATTCAAATTAATTTCTTTGTTATAAATGCAAACTTTTTATATAATTATTCAGATATGAAATTTTGTGGTACATGTATTAATTAATGGAAGCATATATACACCAGTACTTGATACATATTAGAATATCATTTATGATTATCATATTAAACAAGAGGGCAATAGGTCTTCATGGTCACCTGAGTACCACAGCCCATACACAAACTTGTCATATATATGCATTATTGCCCCCCCCCCCCTACAGCATGATCCCCTGACCCAGAGGCCATCAATTTCAAATAAAAATTTAGGTAGAGGAGTTTATGGACATCATAACCATGCATCCAGTTTTTTCCCACATGTGTGAGAGTAAAGAAGATTTTCTCAGATTTAATACATTTTCACAATATAAGCTGTCAGACTGAAATCCATCATCATGAAAAATAACTGTAATTGTCATTTCTACGAGCTACAA
Organism: Magallana gigas; assembly: GCF_963853765.1. Taxonomy (NCBI): domain Eukaryota; kingdom Metazoa; phylum Mollusca; class Bivalvia; order Ostreida; family Ostreidae; genus Magallana; species Magallana gigas. Next base: position 48,076,161 of record NC_088857.1, on the reverse strand, counting down.
AATGTACACATCTTTTTATTTTTGTAAATATGACTTGTTTTCATCATATTTCCATTCCAAAGTTACAGTAAATTCCTTTTTTTTTGCAAGTACTTAATTCCGAGATTCCACTGTTTTGTACTAAATCGCGAGGATAAATTGCGATTTAGTACAAAACAGTGGAATCTCGGAATTAAGTATTAAGTAAAAATTGCGATTTTATGCGGATATTAATTCCTCGAATTTATTTAGGAAACTACAGTAATTCTTCCAGCCCATTTACTTCATCCTACACTTTCCTGCCATCGTCCCATGTGTAGAGAAACACCTTGACTCAAAGTTGAAATCAATCTAATTAAAATTAGACTTGTAATTCCGCTCCTCTACGATACTCTATACAAGTAGACTTGTAATTCCACAAGTATACAAGTATAGCGTATCGTAGAGGAGCGGAATTACAAGTCTAATTTTAATTAGATTGAGTTGAAATCAAAATAAATTAGTGCACCCCATAAAACAAATGCAATAATTAAGTTTAATTTATTATTAATGTCTAATTTATTTAAAAATGATGATTTCTAGTCATAAAACTGAATTTTAGTAATAACTGAAATCCATCATTTTATTAAGAATAATGATGAAAAACAGTCATAAATATTTGGAGTTTATTTCAAGATATAGAGTGATCTCTGAAAAATGAATATGACTTTATTTCATCATTTTTCATCAAACTGGTAAGTCTATTCGTAGAAATGACAATAATCAGTTATTTTTCAGTATGATGGATTTCAGTCGCACCCTTGACTGATGTCGAGTACAGTATATTGGCCCGCTCAAGGGCCTAAACCCTCCAGGGGTCATGAATTTCACAATTTAGGTAGAAGACTTCATGGACATCATCACCATGCATTTGGGTTTAAACACATATACTGGGTATATGGGAGTAGAGAAGAAGATTTTCTAATATTGGCCCCACCCTAAAGTCTGAACCCCTGACCCTGGGGCCATGAATTTCACAATTTTGGTAGAGGGCGCCATGGACATCATAACCATGCGTTCATTTTTTTCCTCATATGTGTAGGAGTAGAGAAGAAGGTTTTTTAATTTAAGCTTTTTTTTGCATATTTTGCCCTGCCTGTGGGGCCCCGAGGGTGGTAGAGCCATGAATTTCACAATTTATATTCCTCTTACCCAAAATGGTAACAATTGGCCTTGTAGTTTTCAAGAAGTTGAAAATGTAAAATTGTTAAGGCATGACGTAAGACGACAGACAGACGAAGACCAATTGCAATAGGTAACTGAGTGACTCAGCTGAACTAAAGAGTAATTACAACCCACATCATAATTCTTTTAAAAGTCACTATCGATGGATTTGTAAGTCAATCAACTTGATGATTAATTTTCAAGTAACTCTGTTAAAGAGGAGAGCAGTTAGTTAAGAAAGGGGAAGCATATTCATGTAAAATATTACAATTTTAAATCTCTCATTCATTTAGATGCAATTCTGAATCATTTACCTATTTTCTTATAATTACCTATAATCCTTTCTTGCCAAATTGGTTCGTAAGTAATGAAAAAAAATGTGAGCAAGCTCACAAACCCCATCTTTCCCATTTTTTTCATCCAGCCTTCAGAGTATCAAGTAGCACATTTGTCTTTAACATCTAAAAAAAATTCTAAGTTCAAAAGGGCCACAATTTCCAGAAAAATAAAGGAATCTTAATTTCCTGGTAATATGCACATCCTCACATTGTGTCCTTAATATCTACAAAGTTTCACAAAATTCCATGCAGTGTTTTAAGAGGAGTTGCGCTTACAAACTGTTCCTCACTATATGCAATATATGGCCAAATTCTAAGTTCAAAAGAACCAAAATTCCCAGAAAAATAACAGAATCATAATTTTCTGGTAAAATGCACATCTTCACATTGCGTCCTAAATATACCTTTAATTCTGTGCAGCGGTGAAAGAGGAGTTGTGCTTACAAAAAACAGGACTGACGGAGGGAGAGCTGACGGACAGATGGATGGACAGACATATTGACAGATAGAGAGACTGACTGACAGACTAACAGACAAACTGGTAAAAAACATTAAACCTCTCACAACTTGAACATTACGTGGGGTATAATGACCGGATATGTGTCAATACCACAAGTAATTCAATATCCCTCTGTCTTTTCATGTCTACCAATTCATCTAAAATCTTCTCTCCATTAATATGCACAGGATATGAAACATAACCAGCCAATACAATTAACTAAATATCCCCCAGGAATTGTGAAATGAGATAGAAATGTTAAATAAGCACATATCATTAAATTTACTTCAGAAACATGCCCAGGGCCTGCAGTTTAGAATATTCAATCTCCTAGCCATCAAGGACAATACAATGTGAAAAGTTAAAAAGATGATTTGCATTTGTATATAAAGGGTATCATTCTCCTGAGTCTGGTTTTCTTTTCTATAAGACATAAAAAATATATCCGATATCATCCTCTGTGATTCTTGGTGGCCATAATTAGACATTGTGTAACATAGGCCCAACCATCCTTCCTTCAGTCTGCCATCCTAATGGTCTCTGCCTATGTCTTACATAGAGGTGGATTGCTAGATTTTGATTAAGTATGTTCTTTAATGAGTTCAGTTATCCAAGCCTGGTGTTACCTCTAGTCAGCAAAATTGGAAAATGCAGAATAGATTTTTGATAGATAAAAAAACCACTTAAACCAAAGGTGAATATTCATTTAATCCCTCTCCTCCTTCCTTCGGGGTTTTCGTTTTACTATCAAGCTCCTTAAAACCTTGGTCAGACTGGGTTTTTTTTTACTCTTGCAATCACTCAGCATAATAATGCCTAAAGTACAAAACTTAATGACAGGCTTTTTAGCAATACAGGCTATGTATGCATCAGTCCAAATATTTACTTTTAGATGGGGGGGGGGGGGGGGGGGGGAGTGTTTGTTATGTATAAGCATACTGGCTTGAACACTTTCAGTACAAGTCGACCAGTCTGATTGACTGTGCAGGCACCGTCCCTTGGTACTCTCTGTTTTCAGGCCACCTTGTTTCTGTATAGCTGTAGTGTTCACGCACTATCTCAAATGTTAAATGTGTAAATCCCATACATATATTTCATTGTATTGATGAATCATTTTGCATATGGTTGCATGTAATATGAACCTGGACATTCTAGGCTATTATTTCATTCATTGTTTGTTATAATCATGATATTATTTTTTTTTTAATGTATATGCCCTCTGAGGGCCCTTGACTGGTGAATAAATAAATAAATATGAAAAAAAATAAATATATAGAAGCCTGGAACCTGACTCACAACGAGCAATGTTCAGTGTTTCAACATCTTCGCTATTATTAAGCTATGTTATAACATCACTAGCTACGCTTCCTAAAAATACATTGTACTTGCATAATTTCTGTCCAGTGCTTGTATTCTGATATCTCTTTGATTGCTGGTGAATCAGATGAAAGCTGATGTTTGCACATCAATCACTACAGATCAATCAAAAAACAACATTCCCATAACCCTCACTCAAGTTCCCATAATTAATTGATTGATAATGTACTGAATATACAACAATTCCACACAACCATCAAAGGGACTACATCTAGGGCGATAGTGTACCAGAAATCTACTGTGATCAGAATCGCATAAAATATTAAAATAAAACGGATGTAAAAAAAAAAATCAATAACAAGATATGATGTTCAGTTTTATCTCCACTTTTCTTTTTAACTGTGAGTCTGTGAGAAATGTATGACAGTATTGATTTACATTTTGAATTTATAAAAATCATTCAATTTCATACTCAACTAAGGGTTAAATTGTTGGGCGCCTGTAACGTGCAAAACGAAATCGAAACGAAACGAAATGGAACGAAACGAAACCAATCGAAATGAAACGAAACCAATCGAAACAAAACGAAACCAAATATCGAAACGAAACGGAATTTAAACAAAACTAATATCAATTTTGACTACATAATAGTGAAAATAAATTCATTGAAATAAATTTTTGAACCATAAAATATAACTACCTGTATGTTTCAGACTGCCGCTGTAAATTTTTGAGCCGATTATCCGAAATTTGCAAAAATTATACAATTATGTAAATAACTGATGTACATTCCTATACCTTTTAATGTTTCTAATTTGTTTCATTAAATGATATTCAGACATTGAGAGAAAGAGAGAGAGAGAGAGAGAGAGATATGCCTTAAAACTTATCAGAGACATCACATAGCAAAGTATATACGCAAGTTTGGGAGAGAGAGAAAGAAAGAAAGAGAGATAGAGATATGATGATGATGATGATACTGAAGGGGACATTCTAACAACAATTTTCTCTCTATCGATTTGAAATATTGTAAAAATGAAACGATCGAATACAATGTGATTTAGAGCATATTGGTTGGTTACCAGTTTCTAACATATAATAAGAATTGTTTTAATATGTATAGCATGAATTTGGACGTCCTAATTTGACAAAATTAACTTGCAATATAAAGATGATTACACTGTAAACGTATTAAAAAACTGTCTTTAGTCCTTTGGCTGTGTATTCTATTTTGCGTTTTTGGCGGAAAACAGCGTCCGCAAAATCAAGTACATTGCCAAATGGTAAATATATAGGTAGATAAAAAGGTAAATTCAGAAATGCGCTAAATCAAATCCATGCTAACTTGTTGAAAAATTATATTCCGCCAAATATCGTACACCCTAAATATAGTACGTTTACAGTATTAACGGAGACATTCCAACCACACAATTTTTTTATATTGATATGAAATATTGTAAAAATGAATCAAGTAAAATGTGCGTGTGTGTGAAAGGGAGAGAAAGAGGGGATTATGTTTGATTTAAGGTAATACACAGGTAAAAAACCTCTTTATAATTGCAAGTTAATTTTGTCAAATTAGGACATCCAAATTCATGCTATACATATTAAAACAATTATTATTATATGTTAGAAACTGGTAACCAACCAGTATGCTCTAAATTACATTGTATTCGATCGTTTCATTTTTACAATAATTCAAATCGATAGAAAGAAAATTGTTGTTAGAATGTCCCATTCAGAATCATCATCATCATCATCATCATCATCATCATCATCATATCTCTATCTCTTTCTTGAATTTCTTATGAATGTCTATCAAATATAGCATTGCCTTCAATTGGCTTTAGTTGAGTATGAAAAGAAAAAATCAAATGTACACAAATTGTGAAATACACATATATTAAATAAATCATGTTATGTATTAAAAAAGTAAATTAGCTATAACTTTTTACTTATTTTTCTTATATGACATTGCTGGTATAACAGCGTAACGCATTTAGTGAAAGCGTTTAATGTGTTAAATGATTTTTTTCATATTTCCAATATGATCTATATACTTACCTCAATATTGGATTTTCGGTTTTCTATAGAGCAATCTTAAATCATATAGACAATACAGTATCATTGAGATAAAAAGTAACCATATGACTGACAACATTGATGATCATATTTACCAAGTCCTGCTGCATCATCTATTTGCAAATATGTCCCACTATTGTAAATATCATTTTACCAAAAAAAAAGCTTCATTTTATTGGACGAATAACGTTGTGGATTTCATGTTATGTTTTATTTTTTTCTCTAATATCGGCGTTCATTGTATATATCTTCTACTGTTTAAAAATGCACGGTACTTAGTGAAACTAGTATTTTTAAATATGCAATTTTGTTTACGTTTGCATTACTTGGCAGTTATTCATTCCTGCAGCTATAATACATATGATCCAAAAATTAATAGAGAGCTCTAGACGTTTCCTGGTTTGATTTTCCGATTATAAATTGGGACTATAGTCTGTCGACCCCAAAATATTTATGCAGCACATTTGGACAATTTAAAAGAATATACATACCTGTAAAAGATGCAATCAAAATAGATGAATCGGGAAATATGTTCAATGCATGCAGTGTTAATTTTGAGGAAATAATTATTCTTGAATATTGATAATATTTATACGTGATATTGATAATCTTTATTTTTTTGCTTAAAAATTACATAAACAACATAAGATTTTCTGTTCCATTCCGTTTTCCGTTCCGCGTTTTAGCAGCACCCTGATTTTAATGCCTTTCATTGCTTTAATGTGTAAAACACCTTACAAATAGTTATTCTTCATTTCCATCTTTAATTTTCATATTAAGATACCAACATTTACATTTTCTCTTCATTCTTCATTTTTTTGGCAAAATTTAACTTATTTCTATCCCAAAGTCAAATTACTGTCAAACGTCTCTTGCAATCATTCTATACATATTTTAGAACTGCTGACATCAGTTAGTGTAAACAAAGTACTTCATATTTAGTCACTTTGTTTCGAGCTAAACAATCAGTTAAAAAACCTTGATACACTAAAGCTCCTAGCCCCTTTCCATCATATACTAGTAGTTTCTGTTTAAGCAATTGCTTGACCTAAAAAAGGTTTTCTTTTGGGATTCCCACAAATTTAATGTACGTGTGTATTTGCTGCACACCCTTGAGGTCAAAATCTAATTTAATACCGTTGTAGTTAAATTTTTATTGCTTGGTAAATATATTTTTACTGTCTCCATATTTCAACTTGTTTCAATAAAAATTTGTCACAATAAATAGAATAATGAACAACATAATTAATAAATTATTTTGATTTCTTTTATCATTAACTGTAGGTCTACATGTACCAGCATTCATTATGTAGATGTTTAAGTTTTTAAATCTTCAAATTTATGCCTGCGCCGGGTACTCGACCACTGACTTTTAATGTACTGCTACAAACAAAATATTAATTTTTTTAAATTAATTTTTTCAATTATTTATTGGGGTTTCTTCAATGGTTATGCCAATTTTCATAAAAATTTGTCACTTAGAAAAGGAAACAATTAATAATTTCTGAACAACCCTCATACACTTCAGATTCCAACAGAGTTGTACATGAACTAATTTTTTCCCCATCTCTCAGGTATCTCACATCCCCCGTGAAACAAAAACCTCAGATCATCAATAATGGGAGATGGACTAAGACTAATGATGCAATACATCACGTAATATAATGTTATACATTAATTTGATACAAACTGAAAAATATATGTAATTATAGACAGTATGGTCAATCAAAATATTAAATGTGTGGTCTTCCTTGCTGTTAACTATATAAATAACTAAGGCCACATCACTTTAATTCTTGATCGTTGAACATCTGACAAAAAAGTACGAGCACGTGAGCAATACATAATGGAATTATTTTTCTTTTGTAGACCAAATCTTTTGATAAAATAGATTACAAAAAATAAAAATAGATTACATAAATAAATTTGAGAAGATGATTATATTTGTTCTCCTTTTGGACATTTGCTAAATTATCAAGCCTGACTTTGTACTACTTTATACCGTTTATATTCTGTTTGTGTTTTTCACATAATACAAATTTACACTTCATTATTCATTGCCAATTAAAGTAATTGCAAACGAAACTATCAAATGGGCAAAGCAACTGCAATAAACATAATATACATTAACAAACTGCAATAAACAATTTTTAATTGACTTAATTGACATTTGAATGGATTCCAAGTCAAACTAAAGAAAACTGCTGTTAAAATCAAAATACACAGATAGCTATGGCAGAGTATTCTACAAGTACATGTATCTACAGAATGCAATAAACAGATAACAAGTGATAAGCATGTTCATATTGAACTTATACCATGAACCCACTATACCTGGTACATGTACTATACCACATTCGCCGAAATCTCTTTTGGATAACCAAGAGCATACATGTGTGCTATGTGAATAATTTGTTGACAGAGAAAGTGCATGTTATAACCATACTGACCAACTGAAGTGTTGTCGTTTATATTTTTGCCCCAGTTAAATAACGTTCTTTTGTAGAAAATAATCTATAGCCATTCTAGGCTAACGTTATTCATATTATTTATCAGTATTCTGAAAAATTCTTATCCATTTTACCGGGTGTGACTATTCAATTACTCTTTTTTCATTAATTTGTCATCTACTTTCTTTTTTAATATAAAAATTCGTGCATTTCTCTTTGTGCTTGAAATTCAGACTCCATGATGTTTTGGAAAACTACGGATCACGTAGGCCTTCAAGTGACACTCTTCATCATCACGCGATATTGCCTCTACTTTTGGTTTCCCCCTGTCAGAACAAAACAATCTAATAACTGAATACATACCTGTAAGCTATCAAAAATGAATCCTGCATCACATTTACAGTAATCACACCTACATCATTTCGAGATTATGACACTATGACTATTCTCCTCAGCATCCATTTTACGAGTTGTCACCCTTCAAATTTTAATAACATTTGGAGCCGGTTGAAGAGACAAAATTAATCCGGAAAACCGATTACAGTAACGCAATGGCTATACCAGCTGGTTCTTGAAGTGTTGTATAGAATAAATTCATGAATAAGTTCAAACGTCAGAGTTAAAGGGACGAAAGTTTCCTTGCTATCAAACTCTTAAAAAAAAGAAAATCAAGTTGACTTGGGTACCATCTATCAAATATTTTTTTATTGATTCCTTGTTGTTGTTTTTTTTTTTACATACATGTAGATCGAACTCTTTTTCTCATTATCCATGCCATTTGTTTATATTATATTTTAGCTAGTATGTCACGTATAATTGACCTTTGAATTGGCTATTTTGATTTTCATTTTATTTACGTTAAGTACTTGTAGTCCTACATGGTAAATCGTCAAGGGTCTTTGGGATTTCGTAACAAGAAACGACGCTGTTCACCCGATATGGTTTTCAGACATTCAATCCACAAAAACGCTTTCCTTTCTCTAGCTATTTCATTGAAAGTCATTCAAATCTGACCGAAAAGCTCGGTATGTGATTTAAATAAATCAGTGCTAAATGGGAAAAGGTTCGATAGATTACTTGCAATGAATCACGACGAATTTACGCTGTAAATTTTTTAAAACTCATTCTGTAAATAAACAGGAAGTTCTATATATGGAGGACAACATCTATAGGTAGGTTACTAGTAGGCGTGATGACTGATGAGTGGTCAAAATAGTGTCGACGTGCATTCAACTTGGTTGATATCTCTATTTTTTAGCAGTTGATTTTGTAAACATTTATATTTCCAATAACTGTTCAGTCGCCTGGGTTTTATTAAAGCACATAGGTAAACAATAGAAGGTTAGGTGCATTCCGCTACAGTTGTCAACATTTTTTATGTTACACTCATTTCAAAAGCTGGAATTAAGTATATACAACACATATTCTAAAATGTGGGTTACAAAGTTTGGTACCCGAATGTTATCTTCATTTTCGGTAAGATGTCTCGTGGATGAAAACTTCACAAGAAGTGTCCAAATTTTTAACTAATTTATACAGATGAAGACAAAGAATTTAATAACACCTTACTGCATGGCATTAAGAAATAACCATCTGACTAGAAACTACCCCAAAATGGGCCCAATAAAATAATTACAAAATTACAAAAACGCATAAACACTTAAGAAATAAACAACGTTATTTAGTGAACATGGCGTTATGAATAGCACTTGCTCTGTTGGCATATTCCATGATGCGCGCTAGCGCATCATGGAAATTATGCCAGCAGAGCAGTTGCTATTCATAACGCCATGTTCACTAAATAATCGTTGTTTATTACTTATATTTGCATTTTACCACTCGCAAATACCCTGTTTTAGCCTAGACCTTGACATTTAGCTATTACATCAAAAGTAAACATTCAGACTGTAATGTATCTTTTTAATATATTCACATAGATTTGTTAACAGAATCAATGATATGTTATAACAGTAATTCCTTTAAAATGTTATCAAAAACATGTTTTAATATTACATGTAAATACGTCAATTTTAATGGAGTTGGAGAAAAACACATGATGTATCGTATAGTGGTTTAAATCTACAACGTCATGGAAAAGTATACATAACGTTACACCTTTATGACGTCATAGTATACTGACAGAACAATTGCGATTATAGAGAAATAATTGCAGCTCCTCCGTATGGGCTTACAGTGGGAAAGAACAATGGAAATGCAAATATATACATGTACATCTGTATGCTAGTGGTATATGGAGGGGGTAATAATTTAGAGGCAAACCTCTTATAGTACAAATGTATGTATAACCCTTCTGATGCGAACTTCCGGTATACGCAAATGCTCATGTTACTCATTTGAAGGGGTGGGGGACCTTTAATTTCCTACCACTAAACAAATTCATTTTTGACAAAAGATCATAGTACCGAGAGTACATCTGACAGACTGAAGGTGAATGTATTGACTGTCTATAGAATAAGAGGATGTAAACACAAGATGGTTATCTATTAGGAAATAACAATGATGTCACGAATTACTAGTATATTCAAACACAAATTTAATGGAAAGAGAAATGTACTTTTTAGTACTTTGATTATACTTAGAAGCACAAGTTTGACTTATTATCCAGCAACAGTAAGATTCTGACATGAAAACAAATTGCTCAGGAAATGTATTTTACGTGCCCGCTTTTTTTTTTTTAACCTTGAACAAACTGTGCAGTGTTTATAATGAGAGTGAGTTGCTTCAACTAGTTACGCGTGCTTCTAAGTATAATCAAAGTACTAAAAAGTACTTAAGCAGTTATATGTTTCTTCACATTTCTCTTTCCATTTGTGTTTGAATATACTAGTAATTTGTGACATCATTGTTATTTCCTAATAGACAACCATCTTAATTTGATATTTCCGTATAATAATAATTGTACAAAAAGTAAATAATCATGATTTTGTATGATTATGATGAGTTGTCGTTGATGTAAATATTATTTATTAATACATGTATGTAGAATTAAACGAATGATAAAAACGTAGAATATATATTTCTAAAACATAGGAATGGTATTTCTAAACAAAAATGCATTTTCAAACATGCGTTCATAAAGAAATCGAATCGAACAAAACCGTTCCTATTATTTCTTTTTTCCTTTACTTAGCCAATATCGTTAGAACGGTATATGCGATAATAATATGTTGCATTTGCATGTACATGTATTTATCAAAATTTAAAACAGCAGTTGTCTTTAACACTATTATCAAAGATGCTTTTGTATGTACTTATTCTAAATGGTCATGACCTAAGGTATATGTAACATACACGTTACGATTATCTTTTCAAAATTGTTTACTTTGATTATTGTTCGGCGGGGGAATATTATGAAATTTCCGATTCACCATGCATAAGATGATATATTTCGTGTGCCACATGATGCCATGCATTTTCTTACCAAACTCCATGCCTATTTTCAAAGTAACTTACAGTGCATCTTAAAAATATCTTTTAAACGAGGAAACACAATCTCTCACCAGAGGGCGTAAATACGCTCCGCTCCGCTCCGAGTGAAGCTTACGGAGTGCGCTATCTGGTGAGAGATTGTGAGCAAAGGTTTTGGGACCGTTCATTTGATCCGTCGTTGTATAGTGCATTTTCCCCCTAGCCATCTTTCCCCTGGAAAAATGACCATATAGCAGCATTTTGCAATTTGTCTGACTGTGAAATTATTATTGATGTTATTTATATAAACAATTAGTTGATAATTTTTTGTTTACATGTGTACTACTATGTCCATGCAAAATATAGAAAAATGATTAACACGTTTTAGACTGTCCTCCCATGATTTGAAAATCGAAATAGGAAGGTATGATAGGCCATCAATGAGTATAAGAAAATGGGATTTATATAACCATTATGAGATTGAAGACGAATTTCATTTTTTTATTCAAATATCCAGCATTTTGTAATGTAAGAAACGAGACATTTAGTAAACAAAAATCTAAATATTTAAACTTTTAAATTTGAATACTTTTCCTATATCTTCATACGGGGCTCTTCTTCTCAAGGAAGTTAATATGGTCTAAAAATGGTCACGGCCATCCAGTCCCTTTAATCTTATATCTCCCCTTGGAATGTCAACTCTCTTATACATGGAAGTCTGCAAAATACTGAAAATTATGGCACAATATACTGTAATAAAAGTTTAATCGTTGTGAAATTGTTTATAAGTCAAAAGAGATCTGTCCAAAAATACCGAAGACTTTTTTTCAGCAAGCAACATGTATAAATCCTAACTTAAAAAATTAAGAAAGAAAATATATATAGACATAAAAGAGAAGTGTTAAAGAGTCTGACACCTAACGCAGCTGGGGTTGGATACAGATTATTGAAGAAAAAGGTGATAATTTTTTGAATTCTTTTTAAGGGAGTGCAAATATCATTCAGACGTTTTAAACCGGAAATCAGGGTTGGGTTTTCCCACCAGCTTTTGGTTATTATTGATTGGTCAGGTAATTCACCCACTGAAGGCAACACTTTTGTTGGCTTGTCCGTGGGCGATATTCTCCCCTGCGCATGATGGAATTCCCCTCCTTTTAAATTAAATCAGAAGAAAAAACAACTCTACAGGGACTACTTCATCAAATGATGCATGTATACTAAAGTATTATTATCGGTTCATAAAGACTTCTCTATCATATTTCGTCTCTGCATGATTAAAACATTTTGACATTGAAAATGAGAGACAGAATAAACAAAGGTTATTTCTACAGAAATGATTTGTTTTTCATTAACATTTGTAATTTTTGTAATTCTTACTTACTATAACATCTCAAACTTTGGATGCAATCATCTCTTAATCTTTTAAATGCTCAGTAGACATACAACAATGATTCAGTAACTTTTTAGATTTTTTTTTTAGTTTGAGAGAGAACAAAAATCGAAGTCGACCAAAAACACAGCGCCCTAAAGAATGGACGGACCATGACTACGCATTACAAAACTCGAACGAGTCGTCTAAAAGTGAGAGTTCCGAAAAAAAGAATTTGTGGCAAAAACTAAAGAGCCTTCTCGGGGCTAAACGACAGGTGCAGCAGCCCACGGAACATACACCTGTTGTTGACGGAAAACCAAACTCGGACCCATCCGATCACTGGGATACGATCTTGAGCTACCGAGGACACCGAACCTCAACAAACCAGCCACAGCCTATGTCAGACGTAGCCACACCCACTCGAAAAGCTCGAGACGAAAACTCGATTCCGAAGTCTCAGTCTCAGTGGCAGCGAGCTTTTAAGAAGATCTCCGAGAATAAAAAGGCGGAAACCAAAGGCTCACCAGTATTAGCAATAGGGGATATGGACTCAGACAACAACGGCAATAGACCTATACTGGGCGGATCTCGGATGGAGTTTTGGGGAGCGGAAGGATTTCGTTTTTCTCCTCCCTCTGCCTCTGTTATTTCTGAACAGAGTACAGAAGAGCTATGGACTATGTCATCGTAGAGAGAGAGAGAGAGAGAGAGAGAGAGAGAGAGAGAGAGAGAGAGAGAGAGAGAGAGAGAGAGAGAGAGAGAGAGAGAGAGAAGTTATAAAAAACATTGGTGTTTTCCGAATATTATTGAGTTGGAATGAAATGTGTAGTTTATAATTTTTTCAATTGATATTGCCTTTAAAATATATTATATTAACTTTAGAAACGTGCCATGAACATGTGTGTGTGTATATATATATATATATATATATATATATATATATATATATATATATATATATATATATATATATATATATATATATATATATATATATATGTATCTACAAAAGAATGGTTTTGTCAGTTAAATTCTGTTACACGTATCTAATACAAATGGAAGGAAACTTATAGGTAAAAGATTGATCGAAGAACGCTGTGTTGCGAAAATACTCATGAAACGCCCAGAATGGAATCAAAAACAAAACCAAATGTAATATGTTCACAATCTATGTTCACTGGTGATAGTACAATAGATTCATGGGATGACAGTCGTCAACATACATAATAATGCATGTGTCCTATAGGAAAATGTCAATACACACTGCCAGATTACTTAATTCGGTACCTCAATTGTTCATTCGGGTCCTACGTACATAGATCATACATATTAGGTTAATACACATAAAATTTAATACAAGTAATAACTCACATGGCCCACCATACATTACAGTGAGATATAGTGGTACACGCGGCAGCGCTGCAGTATCTTGCATTCCACTATAGTATATATACCATTATACACGTTTACAACTAAAAACATCGGGCGATATTTACTTACAAATTACACTGTTTTGAGCCATTTTATATGACATACTCAACTGTCAAGAGTCACTTTATATGACTGAAACATTACCACTCAACTGACGGCATTTATTGAACAAAACAGAAAGAAAATAAATAAGTACACATGTAAATTGTTTTACTCACCTCATAAGCTGTATCTGTTTGTAATAGATTATTTGATTTAGAGAAATTGCTCACTACCATGGTTTTTGAAGATCCAACAGGCAGTATATTGAAGGTGATATAGAACATCTGTCGATGTTAATGTTGATTAAAGTACATCATTATTAAAATATTTCACCCGTTTAGAATTTTCAAATTTTACAATATTTAAGCAAAAAATAAAGGAAAGGTAAAAATTAAAAAAAACATCAGAGGGATTCGAACTCATGGCATACAGATTCGTAGTGAAACTACTAAACCACTGCGCTAGGCTGTTAGTGTTAGGTGATAATTTTTGGAAAGAAAAAATTTAAAAAATTAACACTTGATTTTATTGTTTATTTCGATAAATAGTACGTCACAACATGGAGGTGCCCCTTATCACCTTAAAACTTTCCAAAGCTACTAAAATCTAAACTCAGGTAAATATAAAAAAAAAATAGGTAATCGAGTGGTACCAAGGGGGTGTTTGAATAAGTGGTCCATTACATGACCAGAAATAGATAAATAAAGACAACACGACTATGTCAGATAGAAGTGGGTTTTAAAACCGGGCTTGGTTTTACGAAAAAAAAACTTGCCACCTACAAATGTACGACCAAAGAATAAATCGTTTAAACACTGCGATCTTGCCCCTTTTTAAGCACCGGAATTTGCCCCTTTAACAGAAATATTGTGATATTTTAGCTAAAAATAGTTTGTTAGCTGTTGATCCTACAGAGCTGTACTGACACGTTTCTATAGTGCATCAGTGGATCGATTCTGTAGAGATACGGCAGATATACATGCCCGTACATGCATAAAACTAGATATCTCATTTTTTCACGTCTTGATTTGTACAGTTTTTTCCAATAAAATTTCATATATTATATATTGAACTTCCGATTATCAATATCTAAAACTCGTTTTGAGACTTGGCGCCAAATACCCATAATAAGAACGAGTTAACTATTTTTCAAAATGGCAGCCCCCATTTAACTCATGTGGGGATAAAGACATTCATTTGGAGAATTAGAGAATGAGGAAAGAAATGTATTGTATCAGTAAATAATATGAAAAGCAACTTACAGTCTATTTTGTGCGGAAAAAAATTATATGCTGACAAACTGAAAGTGGCTTATGAAATCACAAAATCAGAAACGTAGCTTTTAGAGAGGCTGCTTGATCAGAAGGTTAGTACACATGTAATAAAACCTGACTATGAGAAGTAGCGATAAGAATGATATGCTACATCATATCCTTACGTAATCCGAAATATCTGACGTTTTTTAAAATGATTTTGATATTTTTTATGCCAGGAAACCTATAGCTTGTATGTAAAATATGAAATAAATCGAAAAAAAACCCCAGGAAAATGTCAGATATTTCGGACTTATCGTATTGGTGCTAAATTTAATGCAGATAGATTTGGATATATATACCCTATATGATTTACTATGAGATCATTGTCGGAAACCCACGGTTGATTACGCATCATTCCACTAGAGAGGAAAGATGCTTAATCAACGGTGGGTTTCCCATGATGCTATGAGATCGCTTGTTGATGCAACTTAATGATGCAAAATCAAGAGGTTTAATTATATCTAGCTGCAATAATGTAACCCTCTCTCGTTTTTTGTTTTGTTTCTCCAGAAAATGTCAGATAGGGCTACATTATTGCAACTAGTTAATTACTGAACCAGGAAAATTTTGGCCACCCATGAACATTGACCCCCATGAATAAAAATAATTCCACAGTACATTTAACTCATTGCAATTGGAGCATATTTTGCAATGTCTATCCTAACAACCTATATATAGAAAAAATATATCTTGATTTTGTATAATTTTAGATTTTAACATGATCAGGAATACAATTGCAAAGGAATTTCTCATGTGTGGCATATGTGGAACCAAGTTCCTTAGATATTGCACAGCAGGTGATATTACATCAAGCAAAAGATTCTCTCAATGGGTCAGATGTTCAGAGAAACAGAACACCACCCATCTACCAGACCAAGATTTCTCAAAATGGATAAAACAGTTGGTGAAACCCAGCCTATCGCAGATATCAAAGAGAGGCTACTCACAAAAGGCCTCAAGGTCGGACAAAAGCAAGATGAGGAAAGAACTGAATGAGTTGGATAACATGCCCAAGGCTGAGAGGGTGTACGTGTGGGGCTGTGCAGCTACGGGGGCACTAGGTAAGGAGATGGAAGATACGGAGACCACTTTGTAGGAATGTTAGAACAAATAGATTCATGTTATATTGAATCTCACAAACCACTGACCCTTACTGAAAATACATTACATTTGGCTTAGTGTTTTTGGTGAAAAGCAACTACTGCTTAATCAAGTGCATTGCTAAATGTCCTGGATATAAAATTATTTAGGTGAGTAGGCACTAGCTTTCATGAATATTCTAAATCAAATTTAAACTAATCTGTCAAGAAACTGATTTTCGTTAATTATCATACTAAGCTAAATATGGTACATTTACAGCATTTATTATTGTTGAAAGTTTATGGAGCATATTACATTTTTTGAAATCAAAGAAATAATGGTTTGCATTTTACAATTTATTAATAGCAGTTTGTGTGACTTGGTGTACAGTTGACCTATCATTAGGATTGTACTGTGTGACTTGGTGTACAGTTGACCTATCATTAGGATTGTTACTGTGTGACTTGGTGTACAGTTGACCTATCATTAGGATTGTTACTGTGTGACTTGGTGTACAGTTGACCTATCATTAGAATTGTTACTGTAGGTATTAGTTCCTATGTCAGGCACCAAGAGAAGAAACAAAAGTACCTGGCCCAGATGAGCAGACCTGCAAGACTGAGATTTTTATTGGAACACAATTTGGTGGTAAGGATTTAATCAAAACAAAGTCATATGTAAAACCCTTTTGAATGTACATTCAAATTTGATGACTAAAAAGTTGGAACACTATTTTTGAAATAACATACATTGAAAAAATGGAATGGAAAAAATTCTGTATTTTGACCTGAACCATACTTGTCTTCTTATTATTAGAGTATGTTATATGTAAAGGTTTTTGAGTCAAGGCTAGTTTGAACACTGTTTTTCCTTGTGTATCTTTTTTGATGGCATCTGATACTCGAAATTGGCTATGGCTCTACATGATGATACAGTTGCACCTGTATCATGTTCTTTAATTGGTTGTTTTGTAGGCCAAATCTGTTGACTGTGGATATGGTTTTACAGCTCTGATTCTAAAGGGAAGGGATAGGAAGAGTAAACTTTACGGCTGTGGAATCAACACCGACTCCCAGCTTGGGTTCCACAAAAGTTCAGAAAAACCAGGTAAACCCGTGATTGCTGTCACCCACCAGTCAGATCTCTGTGGTGGTGTCTAATTGTGAGGATTAAGTTGTCCTCTATGTAACAAGTTTTTAGGGGGGGTGGGAGGGCTTCCAAACTATTGGTATTTACTATCAGCCAGCTGCTTCATCAGTTTTAGG
The DNA here is from genome assembly GCF_963853765.1 of Magallana gigas. Taxonomy (NCBI): domain Eukaryota; kingdom Metazoa; phylum Mollusca; class Bivalvia; order Ostreida; family Ostreidae; genus Magallana; species Magallana gigas. Next base: position 48,058,358 of record NC_088857.1, on the reverse strand, counting down.
GTCCGATAACTGTTTAATGTTTATTATTGATGTAATACATTAACAAGTTGATGAATCAACGCATATTAAATACCTGTATTTGTTATGAAATGAGTTTTGAAGACCCCATCCAGTTGTTTTAATCAACATTTGAGCATCTTTTTAGACTACGCAACTGGATCATTCAAGTACATGTAACATAATGCTGTCCTTGTGTTTGTCTGTTTCTATGTGTTGTCTGCTGAGAATTAACATTGGCCCAATCAATAACAAAGTATAAATTTAAATGAATGTAGCAAAATATTTCCTGACTTTAAGTCAGTGTGAATAGATTTTTTGAGATTTTTTTCTTTTTATCGTAAATGAAAAAGTTTTTTAAAGATCTTAAGCATCTATAGAAAATTATTTTCCTACCTACCAATGCAAAGTTTAAATACTAAGTTTGAAAAAGGCAAACAATTTTTGAAAGGGGCCTCATTATCATGCAAGGTATATGTAAGAAGGAGAGAGATGACATAATTTTGGTAACGTCGATACACAATAAAATTATGAATCATATTACTAATTTTGTGCTGAATTACATCACAGATACACAATAGAATGTTCAATCGTATTCCTGATATGGTGCTGGATAACATCACAGATATACAATACATTTGCACAATGTTCAATCATGTTACAGTTATGGTGCTGAATTACTGTAGTAATGACGTCATGAAGATTGCATTATTTTGATGAATTGATGTTTTGTAGCAAAATATGGGTGTTTGCCGATGGTTTTTCGACTGGGAAACATCGAGCGCAGGCTTGCTCAAGTACCATTTTTTAGTATAATATGTATAACTATCTGAAGAAAAACATATGTCAAAATCGCACTTGAGCAGACCAGCGCTCTATACTTCCGAATGCAAAATATAGAGCAAAAATGAGAATATCTTCATTTGTTTGCAAATTTGCAGGAATTAGGTCATTTAGGTGACGTCATAGATAAACAGCGAGTGAGCAATGATGACTAAAATCAAGATAAAAGTTATAAGCATTCTCTACACAATGATTTGATTTTTATATGATACTATTTAAAAATTGGTTGAAATCGGGGGCAGATATTTGACCATACCACACTTAGTCCTTTGGTGCTTAAATCACAGAATCATAATAGAATGGTGAATTGTATTACAGATATGGTGCTGGATTACATCACGGAGCCTGTGCTGATTCCTCTCCCGCTGGAGGATCCTGACTCCTCGGAAGTTATAGACGTGTCCTGTGGGCGAGCTCACACAGTGGTTCTTACCACTGAGGGGGGTGAGTTTCAGTGATACTTGGGAATGGTAACAAAGAGATGTGAGTCTTAGCAATACTGCTAATTGTAATAGAGAATGGGTGAGTTTTAGCAATACTTGGGAGTTGTAACAGAGAGGGGGATGAGTCAACAAGGTTAAAGTGCAGGGCTTTCTATCATCTTAAATTGGGGCCATTATTTCAGCTCCTGTTTAAGAAACTTAATTGTAAATATATATATATGTGTGATGATAGTTGGGAAAATTAACACATGCAGTTAGAAGAAAAAAACATGTACCAGACCTTTTATTGGGATAGGGCCTATTATCAGTACCAATTAAAATGTCTTAAAATTAGGGTTGATGCCCAGATAGATTTATAATTAAAAGCTAAGTTAAATCCTTTTCTGTGCCATGAAGGTGCATAAGGACGGTGCTTATCCCCGGTTTCCGTGGTACTAAGCGGATGAGAGTCATTGACTCCTTCTGGATGGGACACCAGTACACCACAGGTAAACCCCCAGCGTAAGCCGGCACCCAATTTCAGCTGGATGGACTGAGACAATGTAGATTAAGTGTCTTGTCTAAGTTTACAACACCCAACATCAAGTGACCAGAGTGGGGTTTGAACCAGCGACCTTTCGGTTACTGACCTAACGCCCATGACCACGGAGCAATGTGCTTCATTAGATTTATAATTTTTCCCCATCCAAAATGTCTGCAAATATTATAGATTTTGTAGGTCATGTCCATGACAGATTATATGTATTTCCTGTAACAGAATTGTATACTTTTTAAAGAGAATAACGTTTCATATATGTACATAGAGATTTGTTCAGTTTTCAGCTTGGGTCACAATGCTTATGGCCAGTGTGGAAGGGGAATAGTGGAGGGGGAGATTCACAGGTAAGTGTGTTATATATATAGGTAAGGGTGCATCCTTGGGAGCCAACTTATGAATATTAATGAAGTTCACAAGTGTTCAGAACTTTCATGTTATTGCCATTCATCCCTTAGTTATGGTAGTAGTATACAGTTGTTGACTGGGGTCGAGGGCAACAGTTTATCTGTCAGACCGACTTGCAAACTGTTGCCCAAGGCCGAAGGCCCGGGCAACAGTTTGCGAGCTGGTCCGACCGGTCAACTGTTGCCGGAGACATAGTTGACACCTGTTTTGTTATACCCCATCTAATCAGTAACTCGTTTTCGCGGAATGTGATGTCATCTGTCAACAGTCTTTTTTAATAGTCAATTTTAACAGTTCCAGTCAAAATGCTGGACTTTTTTCCCTATAGATAATATAGTAACTGTTTTACAGGGGTATAACAATTGATTTTAATGTACAGTAAAACTTGTGGAATCCGGATATTGTGCATTCCGGCATGTTGCCCAATCCGAAGAAATTTTTCAGTCCCTTCACATTTTCCTATCATTTTATGTTCAAAAAATGTTGTGCAATCCGGATCTTGTCTATAAATAAATATACACAATTTTTTGGCCAAAATTAGATAATTAGATTACACTTCACCCCATTTTATTCATGCTTTGATTCTGGATACAGTGGAAGTATAAGAATGACGGTACGGTTTGTAATACCCATTGTGTGGTTACACTTACAGAGTTACATTTTATTCTGTCAAAATTTTTCATTCTATATTAAATTCTCATGTATATAAATATTTATCCATCGTTTCCTGCATCAAAACAGTTCTTGCCATTACGTAACGAGTTATGATCAGTGTTACTGAAGTGAGCGATGTGGCCCCTGGGCCTTTTGTCCTGTATAGTCCAAGAGTTCCCATATTATTTCTTCCCATGTATATTTAGTCTATTTGTTGAATCCCTGCTCTATGACATTTTCAGAGGAAGTCAAATCATTAACAAAGTACTGGATTTGCCCAATGATGTCATTAAGGTAAAGTATAAGATTACTATTTTTATAAATGAAAGATCAATTAATGACAGAGAACAGTGTAACCTTTTTGACGAACTGACATTGCAGTTTATTTGGCTCTCCTTTACCTTGCCTCCATGTTGAATCCATGTGGTGAGGACTGTGTGGTTGGTGTACTTGCATATATTCCTGATGGGGATACATAATGAGATAAACATTTTGGTTTTCATTGTAATACATATTAGAGTTATGAATGCCATGCATTTTGAAAGAGTTGGGAAGATTCTTTGCCAAAAGGACAAAGTATCACATCCAAAAGAGACATTTTTACTAGATGTTTTATTGATACATGGTTCAGAATCAGAGCACTAGTATGTTGTAATGGTGGTGTATCACAACCAGTTTAAACCTTCAACAATAGTGTCCTGTTATACTCTACACATACTGGGACTATTGTAGACTATTAACATTAGTGTTATGTCGTGCTGTACTTGTATTGATTACAGTTATTCCATGTAGACAATCAAATAAATTGACTATGTATTGTGCTATTTTAAGACAAATATCAAATTAGAATTTTAGAAGGGACCATTTCAAAAATGGTTGGTATTACTTTTTTTTCGATTGAACATAATGGGGAAAACATCCTTGTTAGAGAAAAAATAATCTTTAAAAAATTCTGCAATAGGTTTTTTATCCAAACTGAAATATGATTCTAATATGATGATTTTAGATTAATATCATTTAAAAAATGACAATGTCATTGAATTTGTTTTTATGGGGACACGTTAAAATCCGAAGTGTTGTAAGTTTTTTTCTTCAATTGTTCATTAAAATTGCTCCGCAAACTCTTAGAAGAAGGCTATGTACATTGTTTCAAAGTTGATGATGAAACCAAAGAGCTTCTAGAGTGTGCTAAACATTAATACTTACATAAGCATGGAAACAGTTTTACTATATTTATATTGGAAAACCATGATGCCAGGATATTACGACTTTTGATGCAAATTGAAATGTAAATGATTTGTTCACCGGCTCTAACTCTGTTAACCAATATGTAAATATTGTGAGCAAATATAACACTCACTACTGTACAGTACTTTAACATTCTCTATCAAAATTTGTGCATGTTTGATAATGTTGAAAAGCACATTTCAGCATGTTAAATTATAGCAAGGTGGCCCACTACATTCAATATTTAAGGTCAGACGACACGTTCCTCAAGAATCTTTTTTCTATCTCCTCGTAATAAAGAGTTCCAATAAAAAATATTAATTTTATAATTACTTTAAAAATGATCAAAATTTACTTAAATATGGTTATATGTGTACATGGTCGAGTGGTTAGAACCGTGGCCACTCACTGCCAGAAGCGTATAGGTTCTAGAGGTTGTGAGTTCAAAGCCCCGCCCTGGCGGAGATATAGTTCTAATTTAGTGAATTTCGCTGTGCTGTAGATGTATTTATATTTATATCAGCAATTCAAGTGTATTTTTAAGAAGATTATATATGAAATTGCATACTCTAGTATTTTGCAGAAATGCCTGGTAAGGTACCCTAATTTTTTGCAAGAAAGCTTGTCAAAGTAGTAGTAAACCATTAACAAATTCCTGGAAAAAGTTATCTAAAATTGAGGAACGTGTCGTCTGACCTTAAGTGTGATGTGTATTGATGACAAAGAATAGCTACATATTGCATCATAAGCCATATTTCTTCAATTTTAGTGATTGTGACATAAAATTGAGATTTTGATGCTGGTAACAGTCACTTCTTTTAGGTGCGCTATACATCTGCGCAAAGCAAATTGGGTCCGTCGTCCTGAATGCCTTCACTTAGTGATATAGTCTGCATATGATTTGGCTGTTCATTGACCAATACCATGCCAGGGATCAATTCTTTATCAATGCAAAGTAATACTGTTCATGTGTTAATAGCTATTTCCTTAAAAAACATATTATAAATGTAAGATTTCATGTATTGGTCAGGGTATCACTGTTGGAGATATACTTAACGAATGAAATTTGCTCTTGTAAAAATGATCATGTTTCTCCTGTGTTGGATTTGAATTAGCACTTTGAGCATGTTGAATATAGTTACTATAATTAAAGAATATGGTCAGACGTGTGTGTTATGTTGATTTCCTTGTATGTTACACCCACATAAATGAAAGCCATAGCAGTTGTAGTGCAGAGGATCACAGGAGTAATTAATTTTTCATCTATTAAAGTTTTGTTAATCTTTTAAATATGGAAATAAGTTTAAAAAATATATATATTTTTATATATAGACATTTCTAACTTTTTCTTTGGCAGTGTATAATTCAAAGTTTGATAGTATATGTTATTTGTTTCTGTTATAGCTGCATTAGAAATAAATCGGTAAGATATCGTTTGATATTTTATAAAAATGGATAAAACTAGAAAAAATTGCAATCAGCGAATTTGATGCAAGATTTAGTTTAGATTGTATCAAGATAGGTCAAATTGATATTTCAAATTAGAACAAGGTTTGTTCAGTCATCAAGTAAACTCAGTGATCTGAAGATTGTGGCCAGTGAATTTTGTGATCTGCTCAGTGAAATTCTAAAACTGAGAAGTCTGATCGGCTTGTAAAAATTTAAAAGTCGAACGCCTAACACAATTTGTTGTCAATTATGCACAAAGGGTTCTTGTTAGCTATCTAATGTTACACCTTATTATGACATATATCAGTAGATACATGTGTATATGAAGGGCCTATAAATTTTTAGGGGGGGGGGTACTATATTTTGATAGACCACTGGTCCTATTTGCCTGTTAGTTTCAAAAGTTCTTGTGAAGACTGTTTGTTCAAGCTGATGATGGAGAAAGAAACTTTCCTACCAGACTTAGTCCATAAAGAGGTGTACAAGTTGACAATTGATTCAAGGGATGAAGACATATACGGAAAAAGATGTACAATTTGATGTCCAGGATGAATGAGTTTTTAGTTAAAAAGATGTACATGTTCATATAAATTTTAACTGATGCATTCTGAGTTGAGTACAAGGTTGAATACATGTACAAGTTGAATTTTAAAGTAAAAAATGTTAAAGTTGATACTAGACTGACACTAGATTGAAGAGATATGAAAGTTGAAATCAAATTGTTTTTATGTACTGGTTGAGCAATAGGTGAAAGAGGTGAATATGCCGATAATTTATACTTGCAGTAGTTTAAAATTTCAAATTTTAAACTACCGCAAATATAGATTATCAGCATTATTTACACCTCTTTTGTACAATGTAAGAATTATTGAAAAAGGTTTAAAATATGAGCCCCGCTGCCTTAGGTTTAAGAGGTGTATCAGTTTAAGAAATGTTAAAGTAGATACCTGGTTCAGGAGATGTACTGGAGTACAGCATTAATGGATATATTTGGTACTGACTGTGTATGGGATATACACGGTCTCCATGTGACTGCTGTTATGGTTTCCTAACAAATTAGAAGGAGGTAAGATAAAAGTTTATACCTGTTCTAGGTGAAAGAGATGTTCAATCGTTTCTGTTTGTTTTAGGTTGTTTGTGGACAAGATCACACCTTTTACCTGACCAGTGGGGGACAGGTGTACAGTTGTGGACTAGGAGCTGACGGTCAGACAGGTAATGACGCAGCTGATTCAACTTTGTTGTATCATTTTCAGTTTACTTAGAAATCCTAAGACGCCATGAAACATTTTTTTTTTTTTATCATTGCCATAAGCAATTTTTTTCTGCACTGCAAAAATAAATACATCTATAATATGCTCTGTATAACTGAAAGATATTTACCCTCAATTTTTTTTTTTTATAAATTTTGTTGTTCCATACTTCATTAACATGTTTGATAATTTAGATAAGTTGTGCATGGTATTAAATTACATGGAAAATAGGGAAAACAAAATTGTACGTCTACACACCTTAAATTTTAATGGTGTTCAAAACATCTTCAATAATTTGCACAATCCTATCCTGTTTGCTAAGTCATTTCCTATGTATAGAGAGAAGCAAATTACCCGTATAATCTACCAGTATCAAAATTGTGTTTTCATTTATAAGCAAGCTTTATCTTAATTCAAATATATTCCCAACCATACAAATCACCTTAAAAGGTCTACAGTGCTACAAAAAATGATAAGCATCCTGGTATAGCATAGATTCAACATTGTTTAACACATAACCTTAGTGGGACCCCTGGAAGGGTTTAAAGTTCTACATACAGGTAAACCTTGCTCTACTAAAAATTGATATCTTTAATATTTGGATATCTCAAAGACTGTTTTCATAAAATTGTTAGAAAAGGTCTGTTCTATTAAACCGAGAAATCTCAAATACTTGGCTCGACATGTCAAAGTAGATTCACAATCCAAAGTGTTAAAAACACATGGAATTTATCTCAAAATCGAGATGTTACTGTAACAAGGTGAGTGGTCCTTGCCACAAAAGAAGAACACCATTTTTCTAACACACAACAATTTATTCAGGATGGCAAAATATATCAATATCACAACACAGACTTAGATGCTGACCATTTCAAACAATACAACCTGAGACCCGAGGCTATCACTATTTTAAAAACTCATCCAAAAATATAAAATGCTACTAGTTCTCGTATCTGCAGGATTTGTCATTTTCAAGCTCAATATCAACAGTAAACAGCATATAAGAATTGTACTGAATTGATTAATATTAAATGCATAAACTTGCCCCAGTCGGGACAGCTAAACTCGACAAACGCAGTCTAATTCTATCTGGTAAAATCACACATCCTTCCCCCTGCCATTTGTACTAGGTATGCTTTTAAGTCCTCATAATTTCCAGTAAACTCTGTAAATAAGCTAGTCAGCCCTATCCAGACAAATCGATATAAGAATGAATAACCTAATTGAACTTATAAATAAAAAAAAACCTACAAACAGGAACTATAAACACTGGAAGGACTGGTCTACATCGTTGCCACACTATACAGAATCTGTCCGGACGACAAAGTCCTTATAAAAATTAGCATCGTCTATGACCAGGTTCATTTTGCTTATCTACCTTATCTTGGGTTCTCTGATGAGTGTCATATGGCTGCAGAGATAAAGGTGAAACGAATCTTCCATCATAGATAGTTGTTTAATTATGATATTAATCATTTTAAATTAATGTAATACTCATGCTTGCTTTTTTTAACAAACATTAAATTTACTATGATTATGATAAACAAGTAGTTACGGTACTTAGGCTGGGCTCAAGCACACATTCATCTGTAATGGTGGCCTACACGGAGATGGTGAATGCATAGCTGAATATTCACGATGGCTAAATGTTCACGGAAATTTGTCTGAACATAGTGAACATAGTGAAATTAAAAACACTGTAATGTTTTCCATGTCTACAGTAGTTCATCAATCGAGGTGACAAAAAAGCAATCACTGATCATACTTAGGTAAAAAACGGAAAAATAGTGGTCAGCATCTAAATACAATAATTCATGATATAATAAAGCATACAGCAATGTTGATAACACAAAAATATGTCAGAATACGTTTGCATGTAGATGAGTGAAGCGGTCCGTCAAACAGCATGTTCCGTACAGAGAAGTTTGTTAGCGGTAAAATGACGATTTATCTCGCGGAAAGAGCATTAAAATGGCATGTTACTGAACAGGGTGATTAATATGGTAAATATAAACATGTTTAAAACAGTTATCATTTATTTACTCGATCACGTGTCAAAGCAAATAAATTTATCTCGTAAAAATGTGAACAAAGTACGGTGGTAGTGTCAAAATATGAACGATAATTCTAAACATGCTAACATTAATATTTTGGTAAATCACGTCTATGGCAGATTTCTGACAGGTAAACAACTAATAACTGAACATGAAGCAAGGCATTTTAACTAGAATCGCATGTCTGATATTATACACATTGAAATTCACCCAACACGCTTGTGTACTAAAGAGATAACTTAGAACATTAGAATTCACCCAGTCTTAAATTCTGACGAGGGTGAAAGAGGTAAAAATAAAAAGTAAAATCACTCCTTCATTAAATTTACACAGGGATACAAAACATCTATGAGAAATGTTACTAAGATGAGCTATATGGCCCATGGTCCTCTAATCGTTATTTATTAATAAGATATGTCATTAATGTTACAATGTGTAAATATCAATTCTATAGACTGTTTTACCGTGTGACCGTTGAGCGAGTAGATCATATGATTAAATAATTTGTGATTATTAATTGATAAAAAAAAATAGCGATGTCGTAAATGAATTTGAATACAAAATACAATACAATATTATTACCTTTTTTTTCAATAAATTCGTTATTCATCAGCAGTTTACTTACATACTAGATTATTTTTATCCAGCCGGTTTTGTGAGAGCAAAAAATTGGAAACAATATTTACATGGAACTACTGGTTTGATTAAAACAAGAAACAGTTGGTCCTATTTTCTGACATCCCCCCAAAAAATCTATAAAATTAATGTGCTTGTTTGATTCTGTCCTTTTTAACTGTCACCTGTCAACATAAACAGTACATATTTTGTCTTACTGGGTATACGTACCTTTTCGACAGGTCTACAACATTATCATTGTGAGTGGAAGCCATCATTAGTGCGGGGGGACATCGAGGGAGAGAAAATCGTCCAGATATCCAGTAAGGGGGACTGCGTGCTGGCGGTGTCTGAGCGAGGGGATCTGTTTGGATGGGGAAACTCAGAGTACGGGCAGCTGTCCGCGATCACAGACCAAACACAAGTGTCAGTACCCAGGAATCTCCCACTGCCACATTCTATCAGCAAGGCAGCAGCTGCAGGTTCAAAGTGTGCCGTCTTAACAGGTATCCCCCATTTAAGCTTACCTGAGGTGAAAGCAGTACAACCATCCATACTTTTCCATCATCAATCACTATTTTTTACTTACTACCCTTTTTGAAATTATTTAAAGTTTTAGGTGAACAAAAAAAATATTTTAATCAGAGATGTATCTAGCCAAGGCTAATAAGTGACAAAAATTTTTCCTTGTTCAAGCATGCGCTCTATATTTCCCATTCATAAAAATATAATAAAAATGTCAATTTTTGACTGATTTCTGATGTCATATACTGCCAGTGAGTGCAAATAAATCAAATAAATAGGTGAAAAATATTTTACGTCAACTTTTCTGAAATATAACATAACATTTTATTGCACCAGAAACACTTAAAAAATGGGACATATGGGAGCCAAATTTAACTCATATCATATATATAGTTCTTTACAGATATTATAATGCACTACCATGGAGTTAGATTATGCCTCGGATGATGATAAGTTGTATCATTGTAGATAAGAATGATGTCCTAGTGTGGGGTTTTGGAGCTCTAGGGGTAGGTCCTAACGTGACGACCTCTTCAACCCCTCAGACCATCCCTCCCACTCTGTTTGGACGAAATGAAATGGCACCAGATAAGCTGGTCAAAGACATAACCTGTGGAATTAATCACTTTGCTGCAAGAACAAGTTTGTACATTTACATCATTTATACAGTTAAACTTCTTGAATCGGTATATTGGCGTGTTGCCTAATGCGGCAAAATTATTCAGTCCTTTGACATTTTCTTCAATCCAGATCTTGTCTACTCTTTAAACCTGCTTCGATAAAAAGAACTGTCTTCTTATACTGTAAATTCCTTATTTTATACGAGTACTTAATTCCGTGATTTCGCTGTTTTGTATCATATCACGAGAATATGATACTGATCACCAATTTTTGTTATAATTTCCTAAAGTTCAAAACTGTCTGAAAATAAAATTGAGTCTTTAAAATCCCCGAGGGTTGCTTCAGGCAACTTTACACAGAAATTATTTCCTCGTGTTTAATTAGTAATCTACAGTAATTAGTGAGAGTTATCTCCCATAATTTTGGCCACTTATTGATCGGCCATATGCAGGATAATTACCGCTCAAATATCGATCAAATTTTTTGTCATTGTTATTGGTTTTATTATCTGTGAATATAACTCCAAATTAGCAACACATATTTCTCTCAGCCCAAATTAGATCAAAGTGGGGATTGTTTATTATATGTTACCCCTTTTTTTCAAGCCTTGATTCTGGATATCGCGAGAATAAGACTGCCGATATTGTTGCATTGTGCTGTGTACACTTACAATTACAGAGTTAGGTTTTGTTTTGTCAAAATGCTCCATTTTGTATTAGATTCCTGTGTTTTTGAATGTTAATCCATTGTTCCCTGCATTGAAACAAGTCTCGCCATTTAATTCATTATCAGCCACCTTTTGACTTGTCACATGGTCAATGTTTGTAAAACAATTTCTGGTGAATCACGCACTTGTCTTGTTTCAGACTTCTCAGGTTAATTGAGTGTTTGAAAATTAATCAATAATGATGATTTGATTGAAAAAGTTTTTCCATTGTAGATATTCTGTTATGCAGTTATTGATTTCCAAATTAAAAATTAAGAATAGGCAGCGAAATCATGATGGAGGAGGTCTAATATATTTCAGAAGAAATGAATTACATTTCTACAGTGTACTTTGTAGGTCTCTAGTGCATATCATCTTGACCTGCTTAATGCAAACCATACATTTCAATTCAATAAATAAAGATATTTTATATTGGATACCATAAATCGGTTTTGGCAATTGTTGCCAAAGTAAGTGAAGTGGCCCCTTGGTCTCTTATTTTTATTTTATATACACATGGTATAAATAAAATTGATTCTTTATAGTATCTAAAAAAAATGAAAAATGGACAAATATATATGTATCTCGGTGTTAATCAACTAAAAAATGTATGAAAATTGGTGCAAGAAATTGTCATGTCCCCTTAATATTGGGGGGGGGGGGGGGGGGGGTGTCATTTGTTACCCCCACCTAGCCCAGCAATGGGATCAGCATCTAAATCTGTTGTGCTAGCAAAATCATATTATTAATATAAGAAAATAATGAAAGCAACATTTCAATGTTTGTGATAAAAAAAATCCAAGGTTCACATGTATGGTAATTTAAATTGTATCAACTTGATCAATTTTATAAGAAATAAAGCTGTACAAGAGAAGTTTTGTATAATTTTGTCAAGGAAAGAGACAGCTTATTTCAATTTAAATAAATTTTTGATGTAATTTTTTTTATACATTAGATGTCATATATATCTGCAATGGAGATTCTCCTGCCATTTTCCTGTTTGCTCTTTTCCTAAAATAATCATCTGGTAGCTTGAGAAAAAGTGGGCCAGATGTGTCGATCAAGATGTTGCTTAATTTGAAAATATCCTTGCATCTGTAGTGAAGAGTATAACGAAACAGACATTATTAACAGTTATATTTTTTTTTCAAAATTTAAACTAAGGGGGTTTCAATATAAGTGGGGAAAATTGTACTGTAATTATTTTTCTGTTTGAAAATAATCTGTATTGTTTTCATACATATAAAGTTCACACTTCCTGTTTTTTTATTTTTTAGATGACTTTGAAATGTATGTTTGGGGTAAAAACCAGAAAGGTTGCCTTGGTATTTATGTAGCACAGCAGTTGGACCAATCCTATCCATTCAGGGTAATTACTGCTACAGTTGTTTTTGTTAAGAAAAAGAGAACTCATGCAGTGTTTGTGATAATTGCCATTTTGTCATTTCATTAAGAGGTAAACAGGCTGGTAAAGGGCTTGGCTTATACCATTAATTATAAAAAGGATATTCCAAGTTTTTAAATCCAAAATCATCAATTAGCAAGAATATTTGGATAAAATCTACCATATGTGTATACCTACATGTAAACCCCTATTAGACCTGGGTTTTAGGGATAATGTGTTTTTGGTTCCCTTGGACCAAGACATTTTTTCCTCTACCCAGACTGGAATTGAAGAAACTGTTAAATGTTAAATCGTCTCAAATAATTCCAGGATATTCGCATAGAATTTAGAAGATATTTCAGCCAATACATATAGCCATTTAATTTAACAATTTATCTACAGTTATGGGTGACAACTGGTTCCAGTCAATATTGACTAGATAAGAAAAGTGGTAGAATTTTATTCCATGACCTTTTGAGACACAACTGTACTGTATTTTTAATAGTAAAGATACTGGCTACATGCAGCAGTGTACTTGTGTCAATAAGGTGTTGCTTAGGTGAGCCAAGTGGCCAATGGGCATACTGTAATATGATGAAAACAAGAGTAAATGAAATATTTAGATTCTCACCATTCTCAATTGTTTAGACCATTTTTGTTGTAACAATTGATGCATCTGACATCAATAAGTTGAAACCCAATACTGGAATGTACAAAAATTTGAACATGTACATAAATGTAACATTATAAAAACATGTGCGCTGTTAACAGGATAATGTTTGCCTCCATTATTTTCACCCCTTTCGCCCTCTTTTTTAGTGGGCATAATTAAGATTGAGCAAATCCAGATTAAATTTTGATTAGGTAGAATATCAATTACAAAACTGTGTCTGGGCAAATTCAAGACAGGGGCTTATTTGAAGACGCAAGTGAAGAAGGGTGGGGCAGAAATAACCCTGTATTCAGTGTACACAATGTCATCAGAAAATACAGTGTTAATGAGACTTTTATATCTGTTGTACCACAAGTCAAAAAGCTGAGGGTTTTTTTAGAACAAGAATAAAATTAACTTAGAAATTCTTTTATATTATGAAGACACAGTTAAAAAACAAAAATCAGACCCATTGTTAACACCTGTAATTAACACCTTGACCAAATTGAGTTACACTGTCTAGTTAATATACCTCCTGCCAATTAGAACAGATGTATGAGGGTCAATCAAAAAATACAAAGACAATTTGGCTGTCTATCATATATTTTTTATGAAAGTAAAACCTAACAGATTAATCTGTGTATTAACACTTATTCTACTGATATGTGAAGTTTTAGTCCATTTGATGAAACGGCATTTTTGTTACCTCTTTTTAAAAACAACATGTTTTGTCACCACGGCGCACGGTAACGTTCAAAACATGACGTCAAGATTAAACATGCACAGTTTATAGATATACCTCATCTTTATATCACTCTTAGTCTCTTTTGCCTTTCATTTTACAAAAATTAAATGGCACTGTACCATTTAGCATCTCATTTACACACATTTGTTCGAGAATCATAAGTTAGTTCTTAGGAGTTTTCATTTTTTAATCGTGTATCTCTTAGCTCAAAATAAGGATAACCCTGAAAGTCGGCTGACGTTACATATTATTTTACCAAATATTTACAGATATTCTACACTGTTTTGGACTGTTTGATATTCAAAATACAATTACCACCACCCCCACAAAATGTTTTTCAGTTAAACACTAACTTGTAAATAATTGTTTCATTAATATTTTGCACCATTGAGCATTTTTACAGTTTGTATCGGCTTTTTCCCAAGTTCGTACTTCTCGTTGCACCGTGACGTCCGGCGATTTCGATGTTTTTTTTCAATTCTAAAGAGGACTGTATGTCTTTAGTGACTGATATATATTCAACAAAACAACATTTCCCGTGATTATTTGGTACATATAATACAATGACTATACTTAATTTGAGGTTTCAAAATTGTGGTTTTAGACCCGATCTATAGAATATTAGTTTCATCATTACATGTATATTGTTATTCATCATTATATTGACATAACACAAAATTTGACCGTGCGCCATGACTTCATTTTTACAAGATTAGATTCTAAATAATTCTTAAAAAAAAAGAAAGATATTTTCTTTTTTTCTTGCATATTGTCTGAAACCAATGCTAAATTATGCCTACCAAATTTAGTAATGATATGACGTTAAGTAATATAGCTATGACAAAAGTCTTCGTATTTTTTGATTGACCCTCGTACTGCTTGCTTGGCTTGCCACAGTTTCATGAGGGTTAATT
This sequence comes from Magallana gigas, assembly GCF_963853765.1. NCBI lineage: Eukaryota > Metazoa > Mollusca > Bivalvia > Ostreida > Ostreidae > Magallana > Magallana gigas. Next base: position 48,043,333 of record NC_088857.1, on the reverse strand, counting down.
TCAAATGTTTATTAAAGGTGTGCTTGAAAAAATTAAGAAGATTTACATTAGTAATAACAAAACAGATCTATTTTTCAGAGTGTGTAGTGTTTTCATCATCCAAAGTACTTGGAATCTAGATTGTATATTTTAATCCAGCTGTTTACTGGTAGTTGTCTGTCATAAACTGTTATGTGTACAATCTGTAACACCAGGAAGAGACCTTGGACCTTTTTCACAAAGCATCTGTAAAATAGCAGGTCTGCTTACCTCCGCTAAATTTTCTGTCAAATATTTTGGTATTCACAAAACATCTGAGATTTAAACGCACCCATTAATGTTTCCGTTAAACCTTCCGTTATTAGAAAAACCAAGACAGTCAATTAATTTTGCATGTACTCACTGTTCGATATATTTTTTTTTAGTAAAGAAATATCTATCAAATTATATAATTATGGTATCATAGAAATGTAGGTGTCGTTGTACAGTTTATCAAATGTCAAGATATTTAATCATATTTATTTGGCTTGCACCTGAAAATTGAATTCATGTTAGATACACTAACAGGGTAATTAAAACATACATGTATCTATGCCAGAGTAGTGCTGGGTTATAAAGGACGTGTACATGCCACATCCTGGAGCATAAAGTATAAACCTTATATAGTTATGCTACGTACTTTTTGAAAACAAAATATGCCCGAATAATTTTAGTCCTCTGAAGAGACTAAATTTAGCTCTAAATCTCCAACTCTTCTAGAAAAGAGCTCCACATCCATGTATGTTTTTAACTGTGTCCCTTATAACAACATTTTCTCATTTTAATTATGATTTTTTTAAATGTATACGTAGAACAAGCAAATATGAATGGAAAGACTGAAAAGTCCATTACAAGAAATTTCATTCTTATCAATAAGAATTGTACCAATGCAAAGACAATACAAAGAGAATATTAAAGAAATATTTAATACTTAAAAATGCATCCTCTTTCTATTTGGTTTTCACACATAAGCAGGTAAAAACGAACGTTATTATGAAGTCATAATACGTTAACATTGTACGTCATATTGGTCTTTTCTTGCATGGCACAAAAATATGGCATTGATGCAAACAATTCAAGCTGATAAAAACAGAGTATGGTAAAATAAAATTTTTCAGGAATAGGCGCAATCCATTAGATGCCTATGACGACCAGGAGAGTCATTCTTGCTATAGAATGATACGGTCGCTAAATCTAGAGAACCATACCTCCAAATTGTCATTCACCTCACTTACAAAGACATCAATTTTGAAATTCCCGATCCAGAAATCTTGGCTTTCTTTTTCTTTCTGACATTTCCAATACTGTTAGACAGTACAGTATTCATGTCAAATTGTGATGTCATTTTTTATGTCAGTGCAAAATTACGTCATATAAGCAAATTAAGACAAGAATGAATAGTGATTTTTTGACAGTTTAAAAGGGATAAATGCTTAGAATGCTTGTAAATTAATATTTAGTTTAAAAAATGATTTATAGATTGTTTTAAATGTCTGTGGGTTTCATATATGTTGCAGTTTAATAATTACTAATTTGCAAATGTAAATGTATATTTGCAGAGAAAGACAGTCATTTAAATAAGAAGTTCAAAGACAAATTTTATACATATTTATTCTTTAATTATTGAATCCCCCACCCCCAAGATTATTTAGGGAAAGCTTCATTGTGAGGGGACAAATGATTTTCTGACCAATGGAAGTTGTCGATACAAATAAATTGTCTTAACAGACAAGTTAATTAAACACTAATGAAGGTGTTAGTGAACAATATGTTAAATTTTTACAGGAGTACTCCTTAACATTTCTATAAACTTAACAGACACGTTATTTTACAGATGCTTCCTGATTAAGAATAAGGTTTGTGTTCACCAGATTGGCGCTTGTGTGCACTTTTCAAAATTATGGGTTGTAGGGATAATGTATTTTAGCAAGATAATGCCTCTGGATTTCACAATTTATTTTTGCAATGTCAGAAATTGATCTTGTTTTCAATATTTTGTGCAGAAACTTTTAGTAAATGTAATCAGATGTTCAGTCTAACTACTGTTTTGTAGGTCTCTGTTCCGGCTGAAGTGATGCGGATATCCTGTGGGGTGGATCATACAGTGGCCATGTGTAGAGCATTTTCCTGACAAAATGTGCTGTAATTCAAGTATAGCCAAGTTCTAGTTTCTCTTTTTTTTGCAACAGCTGAGTGTTTTTATAATCAATTTGTTTGATTGTTTTATTGATTTTATACATTTATATTAAAAACTTTCAAAGTATGAGTGCTAAAATACTACAACAGATTCCTTACTATCAATAAGAAATAATAAAAGTAAATGGCATAACTCACATATTTTGTGAGATTGCCAGGGGTAAAACTGGAACGTAAATTTACATTTGTGTGATTTATTTTTTGCAAATTTATAAAGTTTCTGTATGTATACAAACTGGACAGGACCTCTGCTTATGGTATTTTTTGTAATGTCAAAATACAATATGAAAATTGCAACAACAAAAAAAGCGAAAATTTGAATCATTGTAAAAATCAGTGGATTAAAACACAAGAGTTTTGTGAAAATAAATTAATGAATAAAATAAGAAATCTACCATATAAAGATATTGTGTTGTTTTATTTATTTTGTTTCATGATTATTGTTAGTTGTTAGCAATAAAATCAAGTTATTCTTTGAAAATGTATTTTATCTAACTATATAACTATATTTTACATTCTTAAAATGCAGCTGAATTTAAAGTTATTTTTTGTTTTATTTTGAAGGTGACATGAATGTATTCTGCATGTTTTTATTGTTAAATTACTAATAATAACAAATTTCATAATTTTTTCAAATGTATTAAATGAACAATGTTTAAATAAAAAAGAAACATTTAAGATTTATAGTGTTGTTCTCGCAATGCATACCGGTCTTCAAGACTCTAGAAGCAAATATATTCATTGGATTAAAATTTTGTACAATTTCGTTGGAATTTAATTTCATCATATAGTAATCTCTAAAATGTATTTCGTATCAACTTTGTATTTATAAATACTTGGGTTAAAAATTTGTCATGGATTTGATTTCATTGAAAAGTATTGCGGACGAAAATAGCGAAATTAAATCCTCAACAAATATTTCTGCTTCTACATTTTTAACCTTTAAAGTCTACAATAATACAGGGTGTCCCAGAATATTTGATACCATTTGAAATGCATATAAATTAAATAATGTTTGGCCAAAACTTATAAATTGTGACTCAAATAAAAAGTTGAATAATTCAACTTCTTCCAACAAAAAAAGTTAATGAGAAAATGTGACTTTCATTGTAAAATAAGGTCACAAAATTATGTAGTATTTCGTTGGTTAATTTGAATTTCATTCAAGATGAAACGGACTAAGGAACAGGCATCTTCTGTTTAAAAAGTGTATTTTCAAACATGTACTTCAGATATATAGTTGTATCATTTATGAAATAAGAACTACAGATTCTTTAAATTGTGAGAAAATTTAAAAGACTGGGACCCCTACGGTGGTTGTTGTGAGGAATTTTTCTTAATAGCCAATTGACGTCATTGATAAATACTGATGTCATTTTGACGCACACTCTCTTTTTTGTTGAGTTTTTAAAAGAAATGCCTAATTTGTCAAAAACTTGTGAATGTTTGTGAATTTGTTGAGTGAAAATTTACATTATATACAGTTATGAAAATGCTTTTGATACTTTGTTAGACAGATTTTATCAAGTCAAAAGTTATTAAAAGAGTAGTGGTAACAGATATTCTGGGACACGCTGTACTCGCGGCTGTCCCTCGGTTACTGTGTCCGTCACTTTTTCACAATTTTCATTGAAAATACACACATTGCTAGCTGTCTTAGAGGTACAATTGAAATCGATGAAAGGGATGAAATAAAAATTACTTCATCAACATGTAATTTTTTTTTAGACTGAAAAAATTCATAGGGAAAGAAAGGATTTCTTGTCAAGGTTTATGGTAGGAAATGTTAACATCTATAAACATTCATAAGTCATTTGTGACACCTCTCACAATTTTACAACCTTATCATCAGGGTACCTTCATACAGATTGCAAAATCCCCATCCTACATTTTTTTTCAGCTGCATGAGTATTAAAATTTGACAAACTAGAGAGGGTGCTTCTGAAGAGAAATTTTTACATATATTACTGTATATTCGTTTTTAGCTCACCTGAGCTGAAAGCTCAAGTGAGCTTTTCTGATCAAAATTTGTCCGTTGTCTGTCGTCGTTGGCGTTGGTGTTGGTGTTGGCGGCGTTGTCGTTGTAAACTTTTCACATCTTCTTCTTCTTCTCCAGAACCACTTGGCAGATTTCAACCAAATTTGGCACAAAGCATCACTGGGTGAAGGGGATTCAAGTTTATTCAAATGAAGGGCCACACCCTCTGTAAAGGGGAAATAATTGAGAATTATTGAAAATTTGTTGGTATTTTTCAAAAATCTTCTCAAAAACCTTTTCGGCCAGAAAAGCTTAAACTTGTGTTGAGGCATCCTCAGGTAGTGTAGATTCAAGTTTGTTCAAATCATGGTCCCCATGGGTAGGGTGGGGCCACAATAGGGGAATGGATTTTTACATAGGAATATATAGAGAAAATCTTTAAAATCTTTTTCTCAAAAACAATTAGGCCAGAAAACCTCAAATTAAAATGAAAGCATCCTCAGATAGTGTAGAATCAATTTTGTTCAAATCATGGTCCCCTGGGGTAGGGTGGGGCCACAAAAGGGGGATCAAGTTTAACATAGGAATATATAGAGAAAATCTTTAAAAATCTTCTTCTCAAAAACTATAAGGCCAGAAAAGCTCAAATTTGAGTGGAAGCATCTTCAGATAGTGAAGATTCAAGTTTGTTCAAATCATAGTCCCTGGGGTTAGGGTGGGGCAACAGTAGGGGAATGGATTCTTACATAGGAATATATAGAGGGTGGGGCCACAGTTGGGGGATGAATTTTTATACAATAATATATATATGAAATCTTTAAAAAAATCTTTTTTAAAAAAACCTACGGTATTTGGCCAGGAAAGCTCAAATTGGCATGTAAGCATTCTTAGATAGTGTAGATTCAAGTTTGTTCAAATCATGGTCCCCAGTGGTAGGGTGGGGCCACAATTGGGGGATGAATTTTACATAGGAATATATAGAGAAAATTTTTAAAAATCTTTTTCTCAAAAACTATTAGGCCAGAAAAGCTCAAATTTGAGTGGAAGCATCTTCAGATAGTGAAGATTCAAGTTTGTTCAAATCATAGTCCCTGGGGTTAGGGTGGGGCAACAATAGGGGAATGGATTTTTACATAGGAATATATAGAGGGTGGGGCCACAGTTGGGGGATGAATTTTTATACAATAATATATATATGAAATCTTTAAAAAAAACTTTTAAAAAAAACCTACGGTATTTGGCCAGGAAAGCTCAAATTGGCATGCAAGCATTCTTAGATAGTGTAGATTCAAGTTTGTTCAAATCATGGTCCCCAGTGGTAGGGTGGGGCCACAATTGGGGGATGAATTTTTATACAAGAATATATAGAGAAAATCTTAAATTTTTTTTTAAAAACTTTTAGGCCAGGAAAGCTCAAATTGGCGTGTTAGCATCCTTAGATAGTGTAGATTCAAGTTTGTTCAAATCATGGTCCCTGGGGGTAGGGCGGGGCCACAATGGGGGATAAATTTTTATATATACTAGAGAAAATCTTTAAAAATCTTTTTCTCAAAACTATTAGGCCAGGAAAGCCCAAATTTGAGTGGAAGCATCCCAAGATTTTATAGATTCAAGTTTGTTTAAATCATAGTCCCGGGGCACGGTGAGGCCACAATGTGGGATGAATTTTTACATAGGAATATATAGAGAAAAACTTTAAAAATCTTCTTTTTAAAAGCTATTTGGCCAGAAAAGCTTAAACTTGTGTGGAGGCATTTAGGGTAGTGCACAGGGGCCAAGCCCGTTTTAACATTAATTTCAATGTAACCATAAATAAAGAAAGGGGTTGAACTCTGACCCAGATAAAAAACTACCAGCTAGCTTCAAAAGCTTATTAAACAATTATTTTTTACAACACTTGCAATATGCATTTTTTTTTCAAAAAAGTAATGTCTAAGATACAATCATGCCGAATTTCAAGTTGATGGGTCTTAAATAGCGGAGATATACGTCATTATTCTCTCGAAGTCGCCAGTTTATTTTTCCTGGGACATTTACTGGTCCAGGGCTCATGATGGGATTTGGGTAGTGTAAATTCAAGTTTGCAAAATCATGGTCCCTGGGGGTAGGGCGGGGCCCCAATGGAGGGTTGAAATTTTACATAGGAATATATAGAGAAAATCTTTAAAAATATTCTGAGAAAATTTTCAGTCAAAAACTCAGTACTTTGTCTGAAAGCTCAGGTTATGCATTTGATGAAATAAGTTTTATGAAACCATGATTCCCTAGAGAAAAGTGGGGCCACAAAATGGGGGGGGGGTATATAGGATCAGAGAAAAATCTTCTTAGAGGTACAACAACAAAAGGGGCTTGGTATTTACCCAAAAAATAAGATGTGGATAAAAATTGGCAGAATTTCAATATTTTTTTGGCAAGATCTACTGTACTTAGTTGTCAAGATATTTTGATTTTGATACTGTAAAGCTAATTTGATCCGAGTTAAGGCAATTGTTGCTCAGGTGAGCGATGTGGCCCCTGGGCCTCTTGTTTTCCATGCGTATCCAATTTCCACTTTTTTAGCGAAGATATCGGCCCACTCACGAAAAATAAACCAGCATAGATTTAATTTAAAGTCTTGGTCTTGTAATACAATTACTGAACAGCTTGTGCTTGAATTATTTTTACTGTGACTTTGAAATAGGAAATAGTGAAAATGTCATTGGATTAAATTTTATATGCTGTTCTAGGATCTAATTTCCGAAAAACAAAACAAAACCTGATATACGGTATGACTAACATATTTGGGGAATATTTTCATTGTGCTTACTTTGAAATTAATGACAGTAAACTGAAAATAAAATATATGCACAAATTTGCGTGTATTTTGAGATGAGCGATTAACCAATTAGGAGTTCTTCAATCGATTGCCATCCCCTTAAATAACATATAATTTCTCTTGATAAACAAGAACTTTGATTTTTGTGATACATGTACTACCAGTCCATGTGATGTAACAGAAAACAAAAACGTGTCGGATGCACATGGCTATATAATGGTGGTAACATTCTGAACACGTGGCTAGCAAGTTTATAACAGACAAATGCAGAAGTATTGATTGGATTAGTTTTATTGATACCACTTAATTAATACACAAATCACGGACAATTAAATGATACAAAAAAAGGCTTGTCTTTAACAGAACCAATGAGAGCAAACAACAAAATAAATATTGAACAGCGTCAGTCTTCAATCATCTCAAAACTTTAAATATACCTGTAATTGAATTTTTTAGTGAGTTTTCATTGATGGCAAGATTTCCTAGTCTGGAATGTGGAACATTTTTACAAAAACTGAGTAAAATGAGATTAAAAAATGTAAATTATGAAACTTATAACAGGCTTCGGGTACATCAATCTTTAAATTTATTCTTAGTCAAACTTTAAATGAAATCTGTCTCTACTCTTAGTACTTTGTCTTTACTGTTATCTTAATTTGTTTAATAAATTCTTAAGATTTATAAACTTTTTTTTCACTGCTAGTACATTTTAGTTCCATTTGCAAACACCTTCAGTGTTAATTGAATTTACGACTGTTCAAAGACTTGTAATAGTTAAGGATGATTGATTTTTGTAGAATATATTGTTATTCAATTGGAAAGATTAAATGACAAAAAAAAATAAATAAATGACAATGAAAAGAAAATATAAGAATGGCCTTGCAGAGAGAATGGAATAAATAATATCAAATGAATGTGGATATAATTAAACATGATACAAATAGTACATGTGAATATATTCTACCACAAAAAATTACAAAAAATGTTTCATGTACCAAGAAGTTGTATCTCGTATGATACCTGTTCAATCCTTTTAAAATTGTGTTTAATATTCAAGATTTTACAACAAAACTTCCTCCGTATCTGCTATTGCAAACGGAATGGGTAATTTACAATATAAAATGACCTTCAAAACAACAGACATTATAAAACAATTTTCTGAACATTCATAAAATGCATGTCTTTTCTGGCAATGTTTAATATCAGGAGGTAGTTTGTTTTGTTTTTTGGAAGGGGGAGGGGGGTAGAACTAAATTCAGGGGAGATGAATCTTTGACTTGAAATTTCTAGAAAATAAATCTATTTCCTGGATAGAAACTTGATGTTAAGAAATTTATTCCAAAGATAAACTAGATGTATATCTACGTTACATAATACAAATCAAATTTAATCTACAGGAGCCATGATGGACCATAGCTTTTGAGGTAGACAATGGGTAACAATTACAAAATATACATACATGTGTGAGATTTGCCTCTCAATGCCCACTACAACATGCTACATGTACTAATATTTACAAAAGTTATTGCTGTTTTACACGAAGAATCCTTTAGATGTCAAGGACCCATGTACGTGTCTGACAATTTAAATATACACGATACATGCACTACAAATATATGATACTAAATGGATTTCAAAAATATCTCAGTTCTAGACACAATAAGAATATTGCTGGTCAGGAATATATATATATATAAAGGAAACTATGTACAATTTTAAGGAACTACAATCAAATGATACACATTATACATATAAGTTAAAAACATATGATCAGAAACTTTAACTGACTACGGATCTACACTGAATAAATCTATTTGATTTATGTTAACAAAAAGAACTAATTTTAACAAATTTTACAAAATTAATGGCTAATGGCAAACTTTCATACAAAGATAATAGACTAAAACGTTACAAATCAATGACTTTGGGAATTCCCCCCCAAAAAACTGTTTAAGTGGGTGCAGGTGTACCTTAAATACAGCAAACAAATTGATGACTTTGGGAATTCCAAAGAAAAAAATATTTTAAAAAGTGATAGCAGGAGGTACTGTAAATACCACATGGCAAGAGCATCATTAAACTTGGTACATTTTCACTACACAAAGTGAATCCCTGAGTTACATTTGAAAAAAAAAAACCCAACAACTTTAAACTGAACAAATATTCGATAAATACATCATTCAATGATTACATTCATTAACTAGGAGGTCCGTGGCGATAATGTTTTTGAGTGATGCAATTATCTTGTATTTGTCCTCCTTTCGACTAAAGATATTGTTATGCAATATGTACTAAAGGTTACAAATATTTACAAAAATATTTTATTGCACAAAGAAGTGGCGATTACAGTTATATTTAAAATGGGTGATGATTTTTTTTTTCACTGTATAAAAATGGTCTTTACAAAGCCATGTAAAAAATATCAAGGGTATCAAAACAGGCTGATTTTGATAATCAGTCATCATTTAAAAAAAATACATAAATATGGAAACAAAACTTATTGACTAAAATTTTATAACAAGATGGAGCACATTTTGTGCAGGAGTGTTGTGTGTAGCACATTTTGCACTGAGCACATTTCTGAATAAAAAATATTAACAGACATGAAATAATATAACATACACTTGCAAACTTGAATAAGAGAATATTGTAAAATTCTAACACGTTTTAGGTGCTATAAAGCTATCAACAAGTTCTACATTTAATTGAGGAATGTATTTTTTCTTAAAACAGCATAATAAGTTAGATTAAACTTCTCGCACATAGACAAGCCAAAAAATTGGTAAAGGAATACATATTGCTTTGTTGTTGACCATTATCAGTACTTAGGAAAAAATGACTAGTCTTTAAAATTCTTGAAACCGGGATCAAATCATTTTCTTTTAATAAAAAAAGATAAACTAATGAAAGCACTACATTAACAATTCAGCACCTCGTCAACTCTTTTCTCCAAAAGAGTGCTTTGGTCCCAAAACCAAGTTTAGAATTCAAATTTTAGCCAATAAAAATAAGTAGCATCATTAAAATGCAACAGCAAAATATTAAAGAAATAGCACTAAAAGAAACTCCACTATTTCCAAATCATAAAATACCTTTTGGACATGTAAATGTTGTTTTTTTTCTAAGGTTGGAAATCTGTTTTCTTTTAATTGTGAGCTTCTCTTGCAATGTGAAGAAAAAACTCTACTTTATCATGCCCATGGTAACCACACATATTACATTTAAATGGGTCCTTGTAACCATGGTAACCCATATGCATTGTGTACATGACACAGTCTCTGAATGCAATCTCACAATAAGGACATTCATACTTTGCACTTTTGTGTCCATTCTTGTCCTTAGGTGTACTAGTTGTGAAAAGATTCCCATCATGTGAGACAGGGAATTGCTTGCCATCTTCGTTTTTGTGGAGGCCATTAGAGGTCCCATTGTTGATGGGTGGAGGTCCCCCTGTGGTGTCTTGGATGATCTTCCAGGCCAGCTCTGTTCCTCGTCTAACGGCCTGAGGAACATCCTCAGACAAATTGTTCATCTTCTCGATGAACTCCTTGGGATCAATCTGTTCTTCACTTGGATCTACTTTCTCCTTTGTTTCATTCTCAGAAATTGATTCATTTGGTGGGGATGAGGAATTTCTCTCAAAATTATGTGGTGGACTTGCAGCTTCAGCAAATTTTCTCATTTGTTCAAACCTTTCAAGATCTGTCAATGGCTTGCTGTTTCCATAAATTGGTTCTCCTTCTTTTATCTGTTTGTCCTCATTGGTTTCCATGTTTTCATAATCATCCATTTCATCAATTTGCAATTCATCTTCCATGTCTTCCATGCCTGAGTTATTTCCATCTTCTCCCTCTGCATCTGTTTGCTTCTCTTGTAGTTTCAGACAGAGTGTGTCCAATTTGAAAGCTTTACCTTTGCGAGATCGTTTTCTGTTTATGACATTTTCAGTTGTGGTGGAGTTCTCCCCACTAGACAAGTTCCCTCCATCTATGCCAGCATCATCAATGTCATCTGAAGGAGATCTTGGTTTTGTGAGATCAAGTGGACTTTCACGGAATGGTCTTTCTAGCTGCAGTTTTGGAGTAGATTGGGACTTTTCAATAGGTACACCTGATCCAAACTTATTCATCATTTGCTTGATAATATCCTCTCCTTCTGGTGCATCTGCCTCTTTGGGACTAGTATTGCCATTAAGATAAGAACTGACGCTCATATCTGGCATGCTATAGTGACTAGTGGGTCTGCTTTCTGGGTTGTGCTTGCTGTGAGGTGGCGAAAGATGAGGCCAGGAATTGGGACTTGATTTGGAACTCTCTGAAGTGGGTTGTTCTGTTTTAACATGAAGATAAGCTGAGGTTGGAATGGATTTCTCAGGAGTGGTTAATTCTCTAAATGGTGTTTGTTGTTGTTGAGAAAGAAAATTCATCTTTCTGTTTTGTTCCTCCAGCAAGGCTTCTGAGGAAATTCCGAAAATAGAAAAGAGGTCTGAGTTTTCGGATGCATGGACTTTCATGACATGGCGCAGCAAATCTTGTTGAATGTCTGTTGCAAATGAGCAGAGGCTGCATTTGAATGGTGTCCCCATGTTTCCTGGCATGAGAGGCCTAAAGCCAAATGGTGATGAAGGCATCATCTTATTTTGATTAAGATGAGGAGGTAGCTTAGCACTGAGAGATGTTGGAATCATGGGGTGATGAGGAGGCAAACCGTTAGGTACTTGATTAAGCAGAGGCCAGAATGGAGACATCATCCCTGGACTCATAGTTGGGGCCATTCCGGGCATTGAGTGAGGCAACATAAACTGACCCACAAATGGATCAAACTTTTCCTTTCTGGGTCCCCTTGGTCCCCTAGGTGGGCCTCTCTTTTGTAACAGGGATAATCCTGAAGACTCAGCGTCGATTCCCTGGGGAAGACTTCCATCACTATTCAGGACGGTTGCTGGTTTGTGGTTGTATTTCCGCAGGTGGAGCTTCAGGCTGTGGCAGTATTTGGTGGCATAGGTACAGTCAGCACAGCGGTATTGGTAAACATTAGTGTGGGACTTCATGTGTGAATTCAGCATGGATTTGTTCACGCAGGAATAATTGCACTTGTTGCATTTGAAGGGCTTGGATCCAAAATGATTGCGGAGATGGTATTCAAGGTGATGCTTGTACTCGGTGACAAACTCGCAACGAGGACATTGCAAAAGTTTCTCGTCTTTAATGTGAGATCGGGCATGCTGCCAAAAGTCATTCTGAAAATAGACCAATATAAAACATCTTTCATTGAAGTTCATATCAAAATCTCATGTCTTTTTGAAAATTTTGAAAATCAAAAATTTTTGTGCCCAAAAAAGGGTGATTTTTAAGTATCGGTACATGTATCATAATGGATAAGTTATTACCTTTTCAGTGGCGACAAAATCACACTGCTTGCATCGAAAGACTTTAGGTCTTCCCATGTTGCGCTTGGAACCAAAACCGTCTGCTGGTTCTTCGGTGTGGAAATCTTTGATGTGCCGTTTGAGGCGACCTTCTGTTCGAGACTTGTAATCACAGTGAGGACAAATGTGTTCAAAGTGACATGTCATATGATCCTCAAACTCGGAGCGAGTTGTTCCTGAAAGCAGACATTGTTGTGAATTGTTATTATAGGTGCTTTAGGAGGTTCGGGGACAACAAATTTCTCATCAGATCCATATTAAATTTTGTTGATACTTTTTGTTTAGCTTGAACTATTATTTAGAAAAGAAAAATTCCTTTGCATAAGCTTTTAAATTTTAATATTTTCTTGCATCTATTTACATTATTAAGTTCTTCTAAAGGAAATCAACATTTATGAAGATAGACAGTCTAAAATTGGCCACAACTATTCCCTCCTCATAAAGACTTGTGTTATATAAGATCAACAAAGTGAATTCCTAAGCTCAGTGAGGTGAATTTTTTTTTTTTAAACAAATTTCTTATCTCAAGAGAATTTAATTTAGGAATTAAATAGCTTAAAAACAATTATCATCTATTGGTAAAGATGCATGCTACATATTTAGTATTATTACTGATATAATATTAGAAATGGTATGATTAGGTTTCAAGATAATAAATATATTTCTTTAAAAAATGTTTCAAAAACTATCCTCCTTCTTTTTTTACTTTATCAGGGATTAAGGGTTTGTTTAATAGTGCCGCTGATTATCATCAAATTAGTTCAACAATGCTCTAGATCTTTTTCACATACTCCTTGAACCTTCCTATATTCATGTGCTGATATGATATTGTTTTTGGAGAAGTAACTTTGAACCTCTGATCTAGATTAATCTCAGGTGTACAAGTAGATCGTAAATAAAGCAAGTTATTCAGGTTCGCAACCTCTGTTTTATATTCTACAGAAAAAATAGGTTTCTTTAACTCTAATGTCATAAAAACTTCACAATTAGGAAAATAATTTTCATGCATTTCACTGTGTTAAATTAAATATTTGTAAGTATATTATATATTTACACTGTTTTTATATGTAGTAAGAACATCATTAATAATTACAAATTTGATAAATATGGGTCAGCGTTGGGCACAACTTATCTTAAATATTTGATTTTAGATAAAGTGTGTCTTAAGTCAACATGAGTGAAGTTTTGTACAGACAGGTTTTTATAGTAACAAAACACTTGATAAAGGCTGTGGTCACAAAACAACACGGTCGTAAAAGGTTACTCCAGCATATATACACCCCTTTTTTAAGTCAACAAAGAACTATGGGTCAACAGAGATATGTGGCTTTTCGTTAACCGTTTCTGGCCCTTCTCAAACATTAAACCTATAAATCATGCCGTCATCAGAAAAAGGTTAAGCTCAATAAAAAGCAAATCTGTTTTATCTGGGCTGCTTAAAACCCATTTTATAAACTTTTCGTAAATGGAGAATTTTTTTTATAAAGGTTTTAGATAATAGCGCACTTTCAGAAAATTTGAATAAATGAGAAAGTGGACATAGAAATAAAGGAATATTGGAACCTTGGGCTATTTGTTAAGTTTGTTAAATCCATCATAAAATCATCAATAATCATTTTTTCTTTTCGTATTTTGTTTGCATACATCTATACATTTTTATTTTAAATGCAAATTAGAGTCATTAAGCGTATCCTTCCAGGGAACCTTTTATTTTCAATAATCTCAAATAATTTTTGAATTAATAAAGATGTTTGTATAGATAGTGAAAGAATTTAACATTAAAAAAACTATTACTTTTAGGGTATTAAAACACACTTATACAATATATTTAATTGTAAATAAGTGAATGATTTAAAATTATAGAAAAACATAGCAATTCCTTTTTTCATCTTGTTTCTTGCTCAAGTATGTTTGTATTGCTTGGTAGACAACCACATTTAACACATTTACTACAAACCTGAGAAGCTGCAGAGGTGACAGAAGTATATTCCCTCCTTGTTGGGTTGGTATGTGATTTGACCAGTGTTGGGGTCTCTAATATAACTTGGTTGGCCTGTATGAGGATTCAGGAACGATGACTCGGAAGAATTGGAATCATCATCGTGGAAACTGTCCGATAGGCTAAAGCTTCTCTGGAGAGGGGGGTTACCCCTGGGTCCCTCCTCTTCTTGGCTGTTGGGGGTCTTAGGAAACCCTAGACCAGGACTTGGGAAGCTCCCTCCTCCAAAGGTTGACTTAAAATCTTGTAGGTTAGGAGGATAGTTGGGATAAAATGACTGCTTAAGTTCTGAGGGGCTTGGATTTCTCTTTGGCTGCTGGTTCCCTTGTCCCAAAAAAGGCGGGCTGGATCGTTCCGATTTTTCCGGAGTGTGAGGTTCTGATTTGGCGGGCGAGTTGTGAGATTTTGGGAGGAAGATGTCCGATCCAACAGGTCTGGGACTGCCACTCCTGCTTGGAACTTTCTCACCTGTATCAGCCTCTTGGGGAGACACAATGTCTTTCCTGTAAACAATCAAATGAAAGTCTTTTTTATACATGTTTTCTAAATCATTCATTAGACCCTTCCTACACATTTTTCTTTGAATGGATTTCTCTCGCTTTGATTGGTTAGATAGGAGTTAGATTTGTCTGCGAATTAGATTATTGATAACATAATGCTTACAAAGTAATTAATAGAAAACTTCTCTTATTAACTGCGCTAAGAGTGAAACAGCAAGGTCTAAAAAGGGTATATCACTGGAGGTACAGTGTGTAGCTAGTCAATTTAATTTACAACTTCATTCAATATTGTGATTAAGGCAAATGTTAACTATTTAGAAGAAATGTACATATATATAAAGAATTAAACACACTCTCTTCTTGTGCTTCAAATGTATTGTCATTATACTCTCAACAAAGCTCAAAATCTCTTTTTCGTGCCTTGTGCAATTTTGGAAAATCAGATTTTGAAAGAAGAAAAAAAATTAAACAAGTAATTATAATTTGGTTTGGTTGGGTTATTTACAGTTACACATCTTTGATCAATAACTACCACCTGTTGATTCACAATTATCTGAATGCAGTTGCACCAATCAATATTTCAATGAGTTAAATCACAAAAGTAAATTGTAAATGATACTTTTAAGTGATCATGGCATGTAAACTGCATTTTGCTGGCATGTTGTGCTATTTGCTCATCATAAAATAAGCTGGCAGACCAATTGCTGTTCATACCACTATAACACAATTAGGCTGTTTATTGACCTCCTGACAATTAGTCAAAATTAATTTTTGATTCTAATTTGCCAAACCAAAGGGTGACTGAGAGTATTTCAAATTGATTGAAGAGCAAAAAATCTCGATATTTAATTGCAGTTAGTTTTAAATTTATTTTTTTATCTGATGAATATTAATTTTTGTGTTTTATCAAAATACAACCTGGTCAAAGTTATTTCCCCTACCTGAGTGTCTCCATTTCAACCATCCACTACTATTACTATAAAAGCTTGTCTTAAACTCATTTTTAAGACAGTTAGTATTGTCTCTCATACTAAACAAAGATATAGATAGTGCATGAACACTGTCATATGTTGTCAACTTTGAACCTATGGCTGCCGTTTTTGCCCTTATGACCATTTTTATCAGGTATTATCAACTATATTTTTTTCTATCGTGCAGAAAGGGCACTCCTTCAATGAAATGTGGCATTTTTCACAGGGTGTCCTTTTGTACCTCCAAAGTTTTTATCTCAATGTTTCTATCTTTCAAGTGTTCTAAACTCTGCAATGATGATAAACATCTTTGAAAAGTTGAGTTTGAAGATTAGCAAAAGATATTTTTTTCTTATAAATGACCATAATTAGCACATAAGCGATGTTTACTAATGATACGCACACACTCAAAAAAGTTGTTTTATTTTTTCAATTACTTATTTCAAAAAATAATTGTTTCTTGCAGGTTTCTAATAAATATTGCAGAACATGTGTCTTTACACTCCAGACAATTTTTTTAAGTGGGTTAGAGGAAGGGCCTATTATAATTGTGAATATGCGAATATAAGTAAAACAATTTTAATTTCTATCACAGTAGGGGGGATTTCCTACTAAGTACTGTCTACAATTTTTATTAGACTAGTACTCCACATCTTAACAAGCAATTAATGCTGTAGAAAATAATATATTTTTCTGTTGCATAACGTCATTGAATTGATTTTCCAATGGAAACATAAACCTGCCAATTAGATTCAAATACTAATTGCTTAATAAAATTCATATTTTAAATCACATGCTTAGCAATAACATCCGGCTTACCTTTCCCTATTATTATCTTAGGCGTGCTATTTTCAAACAAAACAGTTTAAAAAAACAAACTTCCATTAGGAATAAAACAATTCATCTTATAAAGTGAAAGTATTAGTCAGTTCAACACACAATATCCTGAAGAATGTCACATTGTTGCAGCAAAAAAAAAAAGATGACGATTTCTTCCGGTACATATCACTTTCACTTATTTCTACATTATTGGTTAATGTAACTCAGGTGAATTATTTGGAGCAGGTACCAGAGGTCAGCTCAAATGGCCGTCCAGAGTGCTTGTCACAGCGTGAAACTTATCTTCATAGGCCTCACCTTTTTTTATGACATTTCACCTCTTATAAAATAACTTGACTGATCGAGGCAGTCACAAAACCCTACATTAAATTTTGTTAAAAAAATCTCCGTTCTATTTTCTCTGTATCAATACATTATTGAAACTGTTTTTTCAATTGACAAATCTTTTTTCAATATTTGGGGAACAGATTTCACTGGGGACATTCAGAAATTAATGATGTATTTATATTCAATCAAGTTTTTTAATCAATGTATCACAACTGAAAAGCAACTTCAACAAAAAACCTGATATAACACACTTTTGTTATAAAAACATTTAGATTGGATAAATTGAATACCGTCCTTTGTAACTGGCAACTTTTTAAGGGTTTTGCGGAGGGATAAATTATATTGTAAACTTAAACCCAATTTCTTTTATAATTGAATCAGAGGACAGAAATAAATTGCATTGATGTCCATATTGAATATAGCCTGAATGGAAACTCATACTTTCAATATATGCCATTAACAAACAGCAAAAGATTTTTTTGTGTTGACCTTTCCAATACAATGCATGAAAAAGATGGTTTACAAACAGCGTTTACATCTGCGGATTTTCTTATTTAAACCCTCTAGATTTATGTCCGTCATTTTAAACTTGTAGAACTTTTGAATTAATGTTTTTGCTCTTCTGAGCCGTTTTTGTATGACTATAATGTCAGTAAAGGGATTATATACCAAGGAAACAAATTTTGCTTAAACTTTGGACTGGTTTGACCCCCCCACCCACCCCACATCTCCTCACACAACTTTCCTATCTGAGAAAGAAGCAAACGTGCTCATTTTGGGTCGTATTATTGTGCTGTTTGGGGTATTATATGAATTATTATTTAACAATTCATTAATTATTTATCATGGCCTTGACATTTCACATCAATTTTAGGCAAAGTTGTTGTTGTGGTTTTTTTTTTTATATCTACATTCTATGTCAAAATGAAAAAATAAAGTTTTTGACGACCAGTAGTAAAACGTAGTTATTATATGCATGTATGTTAATTAGTACACAGGTACACTATTAATTATTAGAAGAATATAATTTTTAAAAAGAATGATGACAAGAAGAATGAAATACAGTCCACATGTTTTTCAAAAAAACACTTAAATTTCTTGACCTAACCTCATATCCACAAGTCTTAGTGCAACAACATAACAAGTGTAAAATAACACACAGTCAAGTGGACAGTCAAGAGATTTGACTTTTTCATCTCGCAAAAATTTCCGTTTTAAGATTTTTTTGTCAGGAAAATGACTGACTCTCACTCTGTGACTTGCATCTACTAAAAAAAGTTGTGGTCCCCCCTTCCCCCTTCACAGTACTCAACAAATCAAGGATAAGAAAAATTCTCCCACTTCCTGTCCGGGATTAAGGCACTTAAGAAAAACATCCTAGCAGGATAAAGAAACAGTTGTGTGTGCTAACGAATGTTACGTGCTGTGTGTGTTTTAAGGATTAAATGAATAAAGATCATAGGGATTGTCTGTAAATTACGTATTGTTGTGGCAAATATCCATTAATAAAGGAGTCTGTGTCCCTACAATACTAGTTGTTTAAATTGGAAAAAAAAAACCAACAAATAAATTTTTCATCCATTTTGATGATGAAAATTTATGAAATTATCACTAACATTAATTGAAGTGAAGAAAAGATGTAGATATATATCTACCCATGTTATACTTGCAAATATATTTTACCTTCGCCCCATCCTACAAATGTTTCACCTGCAAAAATAATTTAGCCCTTTCTCTCTCTCTCTCTCTCTCTCTCTCTCTCTCTCTCTCTCTCTCTAAAAAACGCATATGCAATTCAAGAGCTATCAGAACCATTATATGTAAAATTAAATCATTCTATCTAAAAAAAAAATCTTAAAGGGTATATATTTATTATCATGATTTATCTTTACCAGTTAATGATTTGATAAGAAATCTGTGAATTTATTTACTTACCAAATTGTTAACACACTCTACCAATATTCTTTTCAAGCCTGAATATATGAATTCTGTTACTATTTAAAAAAAAAGTTAGTTGCAAAACACCTAAAATAAATTTCAGAGAGTAAAGTTCAAATGTTCAAAGTACACAAATAGAAATTGCTGTTGTTTTTCTTTCTCACGCTTCATGTGTCGGAAAAATGATTGAAATAATATTGTACAATTATGGAAGAGAGGTGCTAGTTAAAATAAGCCTTTTTTTTAATTTGAAAAGCTTCTTCCTGGAGAACCGATGTCAAAATCGTAATATTTTTTGATCCCACCCATTTGTGTGAAAAATATGATGCTAGTGTCTGATAGTGTTCCTATTTCCTGCTAAAGTTCTAAAAGAATGGATGTTTTCAATCTGTGAGAAAAAAATCACTATTCAAAAGCAGGAAACAGAATGAAATTGATAATAGCATGAAAATTCATAATACTTGATAATCTTTGTACTTTCCGCTGGGCTATACACTTCAATGTGAACGATAGACCAATTTAATTCTGATTAAATGTACAGTTTTATATACCTCTCAGCTGAAAAAGCCTGAAAATTTTATTTATTAAAAAAAAAACCAAAACCCTGCAATAATACATACAGACTTTCAGTTTTTGAATTACCTCCCTTCTATCATCATCCAAGTGCAACTTTTCTAGAACTTAAATGGAGTTCGTACTGCAAGTTACAGAAATTGCAAATCTAGTAATAGATTAGATGAATGCATACATTTACTTGGAAAATGATTTTGTAACTTAATGCAGTATGTAAAAAGAAAGAGCTTTAAGGATCAATTCTACAGTGTCTGAGAAAGGCAGGAAACTGTTAGAACAAAACAGGATACACATTTAATTACTGCAATTTACTCTAATCGATAAACAATTTTATTGGTAAATAGAATACAAAACGCATGACGGATGGTTGGCATTTGGACTGGTTGCATCACATGGTGTTGTGATGTGTATTTTTTTTTAAAGATACACTCCATCCTTAACAGTCATGATTCTTTGTATATTGAACTTTACATGTATTACTGTTAATTTACAGGTATTACTGTTAATATATTATTGCAAAAGTTATGAAAACTGATTGATTAATGCCTTTCCCTCGCCCACTCACACATAAACGAACATCAGAATAAATATGAGCACAAAGGTGAAAATTGATCAAATGTCAATGGCCATTTATATTTCTTGTTGTTAGACATCCCATTGAGAATCTTTCATGATCATTAACACCAGTGCTTGCTTTTGAAGGGCTTGAATATTAATTAATACAAGACCATACAGAAGAACGTACAATGTAAGTGGAACCTAAGACTAGACCATGCATTTCTAGTGCAACATCCATGCTTAAATCCTGCAAAGCAGAAAGCTGTATTTTGGTTTGAATCAGCTAATTTATATCAAAGATAATGATACATTTGATAATGAGAACTTAAAATAGCTTTATTTAGGAAGGGCATTATTGTGTCATTATCCTCCTGAAATGAGCAAAGAATCCAACTCTTTCTATGTGTAAAAATAAGAGGGGGAGGAGACTAAGTTTTAAAGAATTTCTTATAATATTGTTTTCTTAAAACTTTCGGATTAAGAATTATTTTTTGTAATTTTAGTTTCAATAAGAATAAACTGAAACTGAAAAATATATGACTTTTAAATGCATATATGCAAACCATTTGCATCATTTTAAACAGTCATGCAGATATATGATTGCCCTTTTCTGCAAAGCCATGCAAAAGATTTCCATGGAGAAATTATTTTTCAATTGAATATTTCCTGCATTAAAGCAATAGGATGAATAATCATGTACATGCATGCATTTATTTACCAAAAATCAATAGAAAAAAAATACTTTTTTTCTAGTTCAGAATTATAAATAAAAAAATTTCATAATGATGTATATTTCTAAAAAATGGATGTTTTTTTTAACACAGAGTAACTTATGTTGACTTACATTTTTTCTTCCTGCATTACAGGGCAGTTTATGTACTTTATACAGCTAGCTAGGTCAGATTCATCACTGGTCAGGGTTTTTTTTTTTGTATAAAGTATGTGTCACTGTGACTGATTGTGTTGTTTGATGGAGGAAATGGTCATTCAGCAGGAAAAGAGAATTGACGTGCTTCATTCTAATCCATATTAAGTATATCCGAAATATTTGAAGTTTTACCCTACTCACCATAAAAACATAAACTTGTCTGAAAGTGTCTAAATTTAACTCTGATTTTTTATTCAAGTTCTACCTATCAAACAGATGGGGGAGATCTGGATAAAGGGGAATTACTCCAGCTATATATTTGATAGTTGTACAGTAGTATTTCAAACTTCTTCAATGAAAATATATGATGAATTAAAGTTCAAAAGAGTACTTTTTTTTTTTAGTGATAAGGATTTAACTCCTTTCTTTCCCATTCTGCATTTTTGGTAAAAAAAACTGCTCCCCGGGTTTCAATATGTTGCTACAGAGCTTCCAATCACTTTTTGGGATTTCAATACGATGCTATGCAACATACTAAAAACCTGGGAGTGGATGAAAGTTCTAATTTTAATTGTATTATGTATCCCTGCCTTGCAAAAATGGAAAAATTGTTACCATTGAAACACTTCACAGTTTTGAATTTTCTGTTAATTAATATCAAGCCTGCAAAATATAAGTATCTGATGGAAAATATCAAAAAGACTCAAGAAGGCATTCTTTTTCATATAATTATAAATATTTCTTGTAATTTTTTTTTCGAGGTTATGATGAAAATTTTCATACATGTTACTAAGAGATAGAAAATTCATCTAAACTGATCCTTCTTGAAATTAGAAATATACTGTAACAGAGAAAACATCCTAATTAATTAAGTCATGATTTCAGAATTATTGGACTGAGGGGGGAGGGGGATGTCACAATTGTTTTACCAATCACATTTTAATTTTAAAAAATCTTTAGAATTTGATAAATTGTTCAAACTTTCCTTATTTAAAACAAATGCACAGATTACATCACTTTACAAATAATGGTCTTCCTGCGATTGCTATATTTGTAACTGTGTTGCATCAAATGATGGCTGCAGTTTTTGTCAGGTTAGGTGAATCAATCCAATGTTAACAATCTGTGGTCATCTTATGGAGAAATAGTTATCAACAGGAAACACAATCTGTTCAATAAAGGATCCTGCGGTGAAAAAGGAAAAGATCCTGTTTTCACTCGGGCTTTCTTCTCAGGAAGGGGGGGGGGGTGTTTAGAAATCAAGGTTAAATGTTGCAGAAGGAGCGAAGTTATGGGGTGGGGGTTAGGGATGTTATTCTGTAATTCAAGAAATTAGTGAATGATATCAATTTGAATCTGTACAACTTCCTGCAGATTGATTTGAAAGAATTGATAGTAGAAGCTATTTAGATACAGAATCATATTGAATGCAATGAGTAAAGAAAAAAAGATTCTTTAGCAAAATATTTTCACTTTTAATTTTTGCCTAACCTGTAAAAACATATCCACTTATTTCACTTCAATGATAATATCTTTTTCATAATGAAAATTTACAAAGAGCTATAATCAATTGATGAATTAAAAACTCAAACCTGACAGGGGAATCACAGAATACATTCATATTAATTGAGAATTCGAAAGTAGGAGTCAACTCCACATGGGTCAGGGAGTTATAGTTAAAATCCACCATCCAATGCCCTCCTCATTCAGAAAAACACATTCCACAAACAACAACGATTATGGGTCAGTCTTGTCTGTACTTTATAACACTAAGTTTTATCTTATCTTAAAACTGACCACTGAGGGAATATTGTAGCTCAGGACTTTGAGAAAAAACCATCATGTTGATTCTCATTCCTCAACTGACCCAATTAAAGCAAGTGTTTTAGAAATAGTTACCTACAGGGAATAGGAAAGGCTTTGTGTATATAGAAGATATTTATCAAAAATACACACTATTAATTAAAGTATTGTCATTTTAAAATTCATTTAATTCAAGAAAATCCAAGGTAATTTTCAGTTATGAATTTAAATTATTTTGATAATTTAAAGTATATAGAATTCTCAATTTCTTCCTATAGTTATGATGTTCTGTAAGAATTATAAATGCATGTTCATTAATTTACAGATATTAATACATTTACTGTGTAATCTCCCTTTTTATCCCCCCCCCCCCCTTGTTTCAGTCATGATTTTATGAAAAGTCACTCCACACTGGCTTATAAAAGAACCCCCCAAAAAGCCCTTCCTTTTTCATGAACATCTGGCCTCTGGAACATAAAACAGTTTTAGTCTTTAGTCAGAATTTCAGTCGGTCATAAAATGATTGCTTATCATAAAATGACAATTAAAATTTGGTATTAACAAGGCTATATTAAGACACTTTTCATAGCATTTCAATTTTGTCAGTTTTTCAATCAAGAGACATAAAGACATTGTACAAGTTTCGACTTAATCAAGTCCAAGATTGCTTCATGATCTTGTCTTTAAGTTTTGTCAGCATAGCTACTTGTGCAATTTAGCATGGGCTAGCTTGTTAAGACTGTCCACCAAAGATCAGCGGAGTAATTTGTTTGGGAGGACTGATAATTTGAATGAGGGTACAGTGCAAAAGCTGAAGATTACAGCTTATCAGGTTTATTGTTTCAGAGTATCAAATAAATGTTATTTAACAATTGTTGGTTCCGAGGAGGGCTGTAGGCCTCTAATCTGGTGGGATTTATGACCCAATGTTGGTTGTTTTGGACTATCTTAGGTTTACAGCTTTTGACCCCTTTTCTAGCTTTACTTTATTGGTCATTAGGTGTGTTTGTTAATATTCTAATATGAGCTTATTAGTGTGTACAGAATCACGATCAAATCATACCAACGACCTTGACAAAATCAGGGTTTAATATATCCTTTGCATTTCATTCCATTTGATATTAGACCCCAGTTGTAAGCCCCAAAAAATTCACTAGATTTTGTTCTTCAATTAGGTAAATATATTCTCTCATACCCATTAATTGTTCAGCAAATAGTTTCACAGGCAGAGAATTCAATATTTTAAGACTTTATTGTCTGAAATATTATATAAATTGTACCCCCAAAACTAGTCTTTTCTATTAGGTCAATCCTTAGCTGTCAAAATTTCACTAGATTTTGTTTTCCAATTTATTTTCTCACACCCATTGGTTGCACAATGCATACATGTACATAGGTGAATACACAGATTACTAAGACGACAAACAATCTTAAGCATCAAATCCTGACTTAATTGTTTTGTAAGAGCAGCTATATGTTGTTTGTAAATTAAATTCAAAGATTTAATGAGTCTATCACATTCTCTTTTCTCCCTCACTACAATATCCTGTTATTTTATATGCTTGAACTCTCTACCAATAGTTTGGCAGTTAAAAAGGTCATATATTCACAATGATATGTTTTCTTTCAGGCCAAGGGATCGTATATGAAATATGAATTCTGTGATGTGAATTTGTTCAGTTATGCTTCATAACAAATTAATACTATTTAATACACTATTCAATACACGGTTATTTTTACGCCCTTTTTTTTGCTCTTCTAAACTTGCAAACAGTTTCACCTGTCTTGAATTCACTGTGACAATAGAATTTATATGGTGGACATCCTTTATTAGAGTATGTTACAAATTGTTTTGAATTTGTCCAGCCATAAATTTGATGAGGACAAAAGGGGGAAACAGGGCGAATATTTCTCTGTATACAGTGGCTTGGTCAGATAAAATGTATAAAGAACACAACATTTGATCTGTTCTTGGTGTCTTTTTGAAATAAAAACCAAATTGATTATAGATATCTGCATTACATGATTTCAAATGGAATGTCAAGAAAATGTTTCATTTTCTACAGAAATGTAAAGGATGGGGATATAAAATAACAAATGAATGCAAGTGTGATGTTAAAAATAATGAATTTACGGTAGCACCAAAAAGACATCCGGAAATTATTTACTTAAAAAAAAAATAAAAAAACTATGAATAATCAGTTGAATTATTTTTTTGAAAAAAAAAATTAACAAATGGGTTTTTAGTAATTTTGTTCCCTTCTTTTTTCTGACATGGACGAATACCTGAACCGTTCCAATATTTGGAATAGCGCTATTTAGGGGACCTGGTGTCAATGACCTTGGAAAAGTAAAACTGACCAGCGGCAGGGCAATGGCCAGAGCTGTGTTTACTCAAGAAAATCCCACTCTTGTTGTTACCTGAACATCTGAGAAATAAAAAGTGTACTGGCAGAATAATCAGATAAATTGGCCAAAATCCACGGAAGTGTAGTGATCCCACACACTCTCTCCTTATGCTCACAGCAGGCTCAAAATCAGACTCAAAACTCGGACAGGAAACGTAACACTGCCCTGGTTTCCACCATGTAAAAACACTTATTTTTAATAAGGTTATTTTATTTATTGTAATTTCATTTCTTTTCTTTTTTGAGGTGCTAATCAGTATTATTAGAAGAAGGGTTTTTATATAGTTTAAATTCTATTTGAAAATATCCTCTTAAATTTCCCATATTAATTAACATTTGAAAATCAAAGTGGTTTTTATTTTCTTTTGCTAGAATTGTTGACTCCTCTTAGTAAAAAATCATAGGAACAAAGTTCAGTTAAAACCAGTCATGAACTATATTACCCAATTCCACTATATTTAAGTTTGTTCAATGGCCATTTTATTTCCTCTTTTGAGCCAGGGAAGGGAAGTTTATTTGAAATCCCTCCTCCCATAAAAACATTCGTTTGGTCAGTCATGAGAAGAAAATCTCCCTCAGAGCTGTGGGGTCAAATTAACTTTTGAGGGAGATTACAACATGGTGAACTGTTTGAGCATGTGACTCATGACCAAACACTCCCAGCACTGGACAAGTTAAAACAGCATTATTTGTGAGAGATAAGACAGACCCCTAAAATATTATGACCTTCTACCTTATGTAATTTTCCAGATAAAGTTCACAAAACTTATTAATTAAACAAATCCTTTCAAAACCACCAGAAATCATGACCAAAAGCTGCCATAATCTTGGGGGATTTTTGCCACCCTATTATACAGGTTATTTACGTAATGTAGGAAATTAATTTCCAAAATGATAGATTATGGGGGTAATCAAACCTAGTAACATTTTGTTAATTAAATTATTAAATCCCCAGAGAAGATTGGATATATCTTGTGATGATGTTCAGATTTGTTGAAATCTTTTAGTCTCAGTTTCATCTGATCCTTATAGAGAAACAAATTACTAGATTTTTTATACATGTATTTCATAAGAAAATGTTTTTTGAATAGGTAGATAACTATATATACATTTGGTATATATCTTTTAATTGAAATTGTGGGGAGGGTCAGCTTTGTCAATAGTTTGTCACCATGATGATAGAATATTCTCTCTCTTCTATATTTTTTCATTCAGAAACCTATTACTTCTAAATAAATGTGTTAATATTTTATAAGAGGCTTCCTTTAAAATTAACAAATGAATTATTATTTTTCTTGTAGTTAGACTAAATACTTTGTCACAAATTGACTTAGAATCTAAAGTGATGTCATGGATGTGTGGGCAACTTACAGTTTGATTTATTTTTCTTGATTTTAAAGGTTTCTAGTGACGCAGCTTAAAATGTTAAATCTAGTAAATATTAAGATTTTGCAATTCATGTCAACTAGCTAGCTAGCAAGTACGTATTAGAATTTCAGTTCAACACTACATTGTTAGCTTCTCATTATACTTACAGTTATTTTTCAACATACTTGGTAGATTATATGATATATTTTAGAATGACAGAAAAATCATATGGTTTCTGTTGTGTATATTTATTTCAGTCATACACTACGTATAGGGGAGGAATTATGATTTTTGAGGGGTTACTATATCAGTTTTAAGTATATCATGACAACACTTTCAAATTAATGAGTGCTTGTTTTACAGTAATTCAATATCTAATATTTTTACTCAGCATTTCATCTTTTTAAGCTTTATTCACCTCCATTTAATGAAGAGTTCTGCCTAAAGAGAGTGGGAAACTTTTTTTTAAAAAGTTTAAAGTGGAAATATTTGGATTTTTTAAAATGATGGTAAATAAGATTTAATGGCCTAAAGTATCATCCTTAAGAGTTTGAGGTAGATCTGTTATGCTGTTGACCAGACAGTCCTCTAAAGCTACCAAATAATTACAAGTATATATCATACGATTCATAACCCTAATATCATTATTAAAATATAATATAGTTTTGGTATTTCTAACATGTTTGCTCTTACATATTCAAACTCTATGTAATATGTCTCCTTACATTGATTATCTACTTATAAGGCAATCAAGTTACTTACATCCTGTTATTAATTTTAGGAGCTTCATATTTCTCTATCACCATTTCTGTATTTCAGACTTACCTAAAATAAATAGAAAATCAGAGATAATTCCTGGCTTTCACCCCGTTCAAAAACATTCAAATGGTGACAAATTTATCAATTTATAATGATTTTATTAATTACTCTAATAAAACAAACAGCTGAAAAATGACCTACAACACCCATAGAGTAATTGCAATCAATTAGAGTTAAATATTTCCTAAAATTTACCTTCTACGAGATTTATTTGCTTTTAGGAGATTTTAAACTCCAAAGGGGACAATTAAGTGGCAATATGTAATGTACTTATTAATACATCTACGTGAATGGTAAAATAAAATTCTGAATTTTTCAGAAAAGGGATGCCAAAATGTTAATTAAGGAATGTGTTAAAAAATATGATATGGCAATAGACTTATACTAATAAATATCACCTTTTATGAATATTTTATACAGGTTTGTAAATGATAGAATGTGAAAAGGAATAAATTATATAATTATTCCCTAAAATAAAGGTGTATAGCATTTCTCTCTCTCTCTCTCTCTCTCTCTCTCTCTCTCTCTCTCTCAGTTCAGTAGGTACAGTTGCACCTATTACATCAAGTGGGTCATTCAAACAATAACAAGTAAACAATACATTCATATCTATATCGTTTTAATGGTTATAGATCAACCAATTTTATCAGCAGACTATACCCATGACATTTACTGACTTTCTGTCTAAAAATTTTATCTTCGCAAATATCTATATCAAGCAAACACTTTTTTATCTACTTTAACAAATGAATTTATTTGCATATAAAAGAAAATTTTTTTTTTAAATCTTTTAAAACAATCGTTCAAAAAATCATTTTTAATTACCTAATATATTTTAAAAACCCATATTATATTACCCCCTCGTTCTATAATTTTTATTTTACACCCACCCCTTCTAGGAATAAAATGGGGTCCCAAATAAAGTTCCCTCTTTAGTTTAGAAGTTCATGGTTAGATTACTTTACCTTGTACAAGAGAAAACACTGACAACAAGTCCCCGAGTGTCCATATTGACACCCCCTCACATGTAAAATGCCCACAACTAACACAAGTCTTTTATTTTAATGTCAGTTCCTGCGTCCTGACCATGCATATATTGGACAAGGGTCAGCTGATGGTCCAAAGGACCTCGCAAAAACAGTTTGCATCTCATTTCTTTGAAACCCCTACAGTTTTACAATAAATCATCATAATTTATTGAAAGTTATGCGTCCAGATTTCTTATTTTAAGTCTTCTCTTGACCACACTTAGATAACAACTCCGAAAGATATAGTGACCACGAATAGTAATCAATTACCCACTGAATACAAATTAGGATTACACTGTCGAAAAAAAAAATCAAAAGGTGGAAAGTTTAAAAAAAAGAGAAATGATAAAGCTGATAGCAATTTACACCTGGGATAATTTTACCTTAACAAAATCAAATTTACACTTACGTACATCCCATGAAAGAGTCCGACAGAAGAATGACCATTTACGTTTTTTATCGGCAATGAACTTATTGATCTTTTGGACACCAAACAACAACCTGTATTGTTTACTCAGTTTTTCAAGAGGAGCGGTCAAAACATCCCATGAAGTACAATCATTTTTACTCCGATAACCTAATAGATAAAAATGGGTATAGTCCCCACCTTAGTTCAATTAAATGTCACAGTTACAGTAATGGACCAAAATCTACTAACATTCTTGAGTACATGTGTGAAAGATCTTGGAAATTCACTAATTAACAAACACCCCAAAACATACTCTAATTACAGTTTTCAGCTTGTTTAGATCTTAGTCTAATTAGAGGACGTACCAACAAAAACTTATCTTACATATGAATATTCATCAGGAATCATAAAATGGCTTTTAATCTCCATAATTTATCAGTTTGGTTTTGCTATCGGGCCCATCTTTTTATCATGGATGTCCATTTTTGTATTAAATGACCATACAACACGGAAATCAATAGCCAGGTCATCCTGACCTGGACCAACCAAAATGCATATCACATACTATTTTACCCAATATATTGACCAGAGCCCAAAAATCCATTTCTTGTTCAGTCACTCATTTAAAGCTTTAGCCCTTTAGTCATATAATGGAAGTAGATCAAATAGGGAAAAAGATATTAAGATTGTTCGTTTGGCCCCAACTCATAAAATGCCAATCCCAAGGCCAAAGCACTAAAGCATTGAATGTTTTTTGTATTGTTGAATGACATATTTCTGTTGTTTAAAGTGACCAAGTTGCCTGTGTTTGAACTTTGCGTTTCCTATATATCCACTTTTCAGATTTGTCATCTCTCAAAACATATTTCCTCTCTTATCAATAAAACAGTCACAAAATTCTATTGGATTACTAAGTAGCTGAATGCTCTTCGTCACAATGGTCAGCCTTCTTGCTCTTAACAAGCCTCTATCCTCTTGACTTCTTTGCCGATATGTGTATTTTTTTATTTTTAAGCTGTTAGCTGCTTGATTTCTTTTCCATTTCTTATTTAATATGGTCTTAACTGACAATCTGTTTTAGCTTTCCTGACTTTTTTTTACCCTAATTTTTGATACTGTAGTAATAATTAACCTGCTATATCAATTTTTAATTACAGGTACCGACAGTATTCTTTGCTACAATTTTTGAACGTTTTCAGTCTTTTTTATTCTAAGGCTGAGTATCTAAATTCATGGAAATCTCACATCTACATGTTTTTGCAACGCAACCTGGCCAAAACAAAATTAAGGCACCTGTCCTTGTTTTTCTATAGGTCTATAGCAAGAATGGCAAGTGCCTGTATCAAAATGACAGATTTCAATTTCCAGCAGTGGAATTTGATCCGCGAGTCTATTTGTCAGCTGTTTACATAATATGCATTGAGTTTAGACTTGTACTCTATCACTAAATCATTGAGCACAGGAAAGGAAGAACTTGTCTGCAATTGGTGAAATTAGCAACCAATTTTTTTCAACAATCTCTTCATCTATAGCAGTTTGCCTGTGTTATTTTCAAATTAAAAAAGGAGGAAGTAATTAATGCTTGCATTTGTAAATGCATGTCCCATTCCCGTATAAGTGTTTCCTCCTTCTATCCGACTGCTCAGGGTCTCTACTGGGTCTGTACTTTTACACTGTGCTAATGGAGAAGTCATCAGAGGGATGCTGGGAGAGATGGTCAGCCAAGCTGACCAGTGTCCTGCCCCGAGTCTGAACCGCAAGGTCAGAAAAAATTATCCTCCACATTTGTTTGTGTGACAGTTAATCAATATCTGTTTTGACAGATTTTCCAGCAGATACATTTTTAACCCAATAAGCAAAGACTGACCATTTGTAAGAAGTGGTCAGTCAGATGATGGACCAGCCTCATTGTCATTCACAAAAGGCAAGGCTGTCATAAATCAATCCCAGTATTCTATTTCTCCTTTGCTCTATGTGATAATCATTTCAAGGCTACATGCCAAATCTACAGATAACCTACTATCTCCTTAAAGATGTTGAACAATGCCTCATCTAAAAACAAAACATCTTGTTCATGTATGCACTTTTTGTAACCTTCCTATATACAATATCCAAGCACTGGTATATGTGTTGCATAAGAACACATTGGTTGTGTTCTCTAGACGAAAGCATATAATTCCTTATCAAATCATCATTCACAATGGGATAAATTTTTCTATCATATATGATAATATCTTTGATTAAGCGATAAAACGATCATGTAATGATACGCCATGCTCTCGATTCAACACTAAAAACAGAATTAGGGAGTCCCTGACGTGCCTTTGAACTAATGTAACCAACCAAACTGGCTTTTTGATTTATCCTTGCCCTGTCTTCTCTCCTTCATCAAATGTAATTTTGGATTCACGGAACATTTTTCCACTTACTAATGAAATATATTTTTCCATCAAGAGAATATATTTGACTATCAACTTATGAACTCTCACCAGCCGCCTTCAACTTGGGAACACTTTTCACTTTCAACAAAATAAAGAAAGGAAATTCAAAGGTCTTTTGGGGAATAAAGACTAGTAACTGACCAGGTTAAAGGGCAATAGCAAATCATAAGACACAGGCCATATTTAAAACTACATCACAATTTTATCATATCTTTCTTTGTGAAAATTTGAAAACATCCACAATGTCCCTTTTTCTCATGATGATAAACTTATCTAGAAATGACTGACAATTGATTTTTACCTACATTAAAAAACCCTCAAGTTTTTCCTGAGAAAAGATGGTTTATCTTTACCCACAGTGAATAACAAAGGTTAAACTTCAAAATCAAATTCTTTCATGGCAATAAAAAAAAAATAATGACCTGTTTTACCTATCCTTCAAAAACGGTAAAATACAGTGGAAAACTGGTATCTTCCCACACATGAATTTTTTTTTTTTTCATTGGTCATCTGGAATGAAAGTACCCCAGGGCTGGCCTCCGTTTTGTTATTTGCCATTTTCTCGTTATCATTTTACCAGATAAGAAAAATATATCATTACTTCATTTTCTGTTTGGCTAAGGGTCAGTTTGACCCAGTTTGGCATTCAGTGTGTGGTTCTGAAGGTTACTGACCACAGGATTGAATAACCATTGATGCTGAGGTTATTTTAATATCAACCAAATGTGCTTTCCATCTCTTTCTGCCAAGACAGATTCATAGGATAATATCATGTTGGTCATTCCATCCCAAGTCAGTGGTCCTTAGAGAAAAATTAATAGCTTTTATGCCATTCTCAACACAAGATCAAGAAAATGACTTTTGTCTAAGAGTGATATTTCATTAAAAAAGTTCGACCCAAAAAAATTTTGAATGTCAACAGTACACAGTGGTAGGAATTTTAATGATTGGGTAACGTTTTCTTTTTTTCCCTTGGACAAACATGAACATATGTCGATATTTCTGTTGCCATCACCCCTTGTTTGCATATCAGGCAGTAAAAAGGACAAAAAACACTACTTAGGGTTTAATAATCCTAACACGTGTCCGCAACAAAGGGAAAAAGCCTCAGAACAATTATGGCAATTCCATATAGCATGTTGGGCTACTCTTTACTTGTTCTTGCTTTTCAAATTGTCGTATCGGCGTTACAAATTGGTTTGAAATGAGCTTGCTCAAGTATTTATCCATCAAATCAACATTGTTCCTTTTTTTTAGACTCTTGTGAATTTGTTGTCCAAACTGACGGGAAAAAATTCATTGGCTAGTAAACCTTTCTCTAGCTTGTCAACTCCAGCATTTTGGAAAGAGGGTTGTCATTTATCATCAAATTAATTAAAAGAGATTTTCTTTTCAAAGTGGAATTCGTTCAATTTTTTCAAAACATACAAACTTAAAACAAAGCCTAAATTTCCCCCTTTTTTTTTGGGGGGGGGGGGGGGGGGGGGGGTCTACAAATGGAATTACATGTTGAATATATTGTTTGATAATTTTAATACATGTACTTAAATTTTTCAATTGAGAAGTTCCTTGGGAGGTTTTAAAAAAAGGAAAGTATTAATGTTTGTTTTTAAAAAGATAATCAAAATCCAAGGTGAAAGGTATATGTTTGCTTACATGGAGCTGATCAGGGGAGTAAGTGGTTGTACGTACGTATATACACATGTATACACTACTACCCAACAACGTGCCTAGTGTGTTTAATGTTCTTTAAGGTTAGGTCAAGAGGCAAACAAACAAAATATTTATAATTGCGAGGGAACTAGCATAAAGTGCTTCATTACAATTGTTCACAGAGTGACATCACGGCCAGTCTTGACACCAAGTGATTTTTTCCTGGAAGGAGGCAAAATGGACAAAACACGTTAATCCGTGTGCGTGGACGGTAACTCGGAACAAACTCGGCTCGAGATACAAGGACACTGGTCAGAGAGAGATGGAGAGTGGCACTTGATACCAAATAAGATGTTGGTGGTTGCACTAGTTTCAGCAAGAAAAAGCTTGGTCCGGGTACACAGGAAATGGCTATTGAGATCGATTGCTGGATGCACTCTCTCGCAGGTTCTGCTCTCTGCAGCATATTTAGAGAGTAACGCATTTACAAATTCAATAAACAACAACTTCCTATCTCCTGTTGGGAATCCTGGTCAACTTATACAATATGAATCACTACAGGACTCTGCAGATAGTTTTATTTGAATCAAATGAAATTTTAATCACGTTTTTCAATGAGATTTTTGTTTTAATTTCTGTATTACCTTATCTCATTAAATTGGCGTCTTTATTATCTAAAAGTTATGTCTTAAAGATTTTTTTTGTTATAAAAGAGGAAAAACCTATACTTTTTCTGCAATTAAAACTCACAAGAAAATAATTAAAAAAGAATCTTCACACATATTTTTAAGCAAAATGAATTTAAGATAATCTCAAACTATTTAAAAGAGACATATATTTAATTAAGCATTAATAAAACGATATCTCAAAGAAATCCCTCTTACATTTAAACTACAGAGATTTTTTTCCCAAATGATACATGTATTTTAAAAAATAGATATTCATAATTATAAAACACAGATTTTACTTTTTAAATGAATAAAAGGGTTGCAGAGTTGCAGAAAATAAAACTTTTCTAAACTTAGATCTCTTGTACAATTAAACGCCTTAATTCAATTATTCAATGCTTTTAAGACTACACTGCCTGAAGATACAGCTATTGACAGATTGCAATACCAAAAGTATAAAGCTTTACATGATAATCTTAATCCACTTAAGGTCTATTTGTTTGGGGTTTTTTTAAATTTTGGAAAATATCAAAAATTGTGCCCCTTGCTTCGGTTTTTAAAAATTTTGGAATAGAATCCGTGTGCCCCATGCCTTTTAATTTGCTTTTACACCCCACCCACCCATTTCCACCACCCTGCTCCCTGCCCTGATCACCTACCTGGATTCTGTGTACAGACCAGGAACCTCTTCCACTTCAGTGTGCATCTTCAAAAACTTTGAGATTCCAGAAAAAGTCAAAGATCTTTTTTTTTTTTTATGACAAATACCCCATCGTCAGCATAAGATATTTTTTTGGGGGGGTATTTCAAGGTCTTCTGAAATTTAGTGCCCTAAGGTGTTGTCGGACAAAGATACAATGTGAAATGGCAACATGGACAGCATGTATGTATATATGTCCACCACAAAACTTTAGTACTCAGTTCCTGTTATATACAGCACATGTTTGCCACTTGCATGTCAACTTGCTATTTCCTAGAAGTTGATCAGAATACATCTATTTTCACTCTTCTCCTTCTTGAAGTATAAAACTTATTTCTTCCCCTGTTTTTTATCCTCAGTCAAGGAGTATTTGTTTCATAGGTTCTTTTCACCAATTAACTTCATTCGAAGAAGCATGAACAATCAGAGAAAAAAGAAATCCTCTCTGGTCCGAACCTGGTAATAAGCCCCTTCTGAATTGACTAACTGCCCACACTGCAGTGGTCATCGGAGATTAAAAAAAATTCTGCACAAGGATGGCCAGAGCTGACCAATGCACGAGTGGTCATTTTTACAACAAAAGATATGGGAAAAGGTCGACCCAGGGGCTATTCAATCTACTTTTATTTTTATTTCATCAATGTTGAGCCACCTGCCCTTTAACCTGGCCTGTTCAAATCATCTGACCCTTGGTGACATGGCCTTTTGTCCAGTCTGACATATGTTACAAAAATTAAATGGTCAGTTTCACTGATACTAACAACTGGCCCTGCACTGCCTATCATCCTGCTAAATTACCCAACATTCTTCCATTCTGATTCATCTGTTATCAAATTCATTCAAGGCTCATTGAATATATGAGGATCAATTATTTTTCTATTTATTTTGTACATGTATTTTTTTGTTGATTTGATCATTTTTTTTTCCTTTAAATTTCTTAAGTTATATTCATTTTTGGTTTACCGGGTATTTTTAATTGTAAATTATATTATGCAAAATTTCAGTGCACTGATTTTTTTCCTAACCCAAAAGAACATTGATTATCACCATGGAGAAAATGTCTTTTGATCCCCTTCAGGAGAGAGAGAGAAAAAAACCCACTTCACAACAACCAATAAAAGAGATATTGAATTGCATTTACAGGGCGGGCGAACAATCCCCCTTTTTGATGGAGCCATGCATTGGCGTACAATTATTTTTCCTTCAACCAATCGAAAGCAGCACTAATACCTTTTTATGATGGGCATCATGGGGCTTCTTTGACTGACAGGATCATTGAAACGTTTTTGATGCTGGTCATCTTCTCTTTGTGGAGGGTGACTCTTGCCCTCGAAAAAAGCTCTGTCTTGCACCTGATTATCTTGTCCTGGGTCACCATGACCCCTAGAGGTCAGTGCATCCTCTGAAAATAAAAATGATGTGCTACAATTAGAAGATGTAGCTTTTAAGATTTGGGGCACGCTGAAGGGGGTTTTCAAAATCTTGAGAGTTTTCACTTTTCAATGATTCCTGATTCTGATGCATGAATAATTGATATTTCCCATAAAGATCAAAATGGGTACCTGTATACAGAAAAAAACAAAAGATCTTTACAAATAAAAATTATATCTTATTTTTAATACAATTTAAATTTAAACATATGAACCTTCTCCATGTATTGATTTCTGTCAATTAGTATTGAACAAATATTGAATTCAATTTAATTTAATAAAATTTTCATTACTATCATATTTGATTAATTGCTAATCATATGCCTTAAATTTAACTGCTAATCATATGCCTTGCATTTAATTGCTGATCATGCATTAAATTTCTATTAAGTCATAAATATGGGATTCTGAAAAAAAAAAAACCCAAAAGTTTGATAATCACTTAATTTCTTCGAAAAAAAAAATTTTTAAATAAAAAAAAACTAAATATAGATAATTTTCCGTAAAATGATTGTTAAATTGTTTTTAGTTCCAGTGTTGAAGACTAGACAGTACTTAAACATTTAGTGGTCTGAAGTTTAGACTTCAAGCACTCATTAAGAAGAGAACTTTAATGACCACCTTCAATAAATATTTACAAGGAAATTCAAAACTTGTACCAGGCAGTACAACCACAGGAAAATAAATTAAAGTCTTTTTTAAGTGTCCTTTCTTTCCAAAGTTTTTTTCTCCAGCTAATTTGAAAAGTAACAGATTGAGACAAACTGACCAGGAAAAAAGGTTTGATGGTTGTCAAAAATAGGCCTGAGGGTGAAATCATTTCCGCACATTGATTTTGTTGATGGTATTGATGAGGCCTAAGATTGGGACAACACAGTTTAATGGTCTTAGTTTCCTTTGTGTTACAGAAACTATTTTATTTCCATTATCTATGCTTAAAAATCCCATTTGGACCTAATGAAGGTTGACAGATTCCCCATTGCCACACATGTTTTTGTATCATTAAGTACCCATCAGAAGGGTGACGTAACACAAATACCACCCCTAGGGATGGCAAACAAATACCCACAGACCAGCAGAGTGATAAAAATCAAATGTTCATTGAAAAAGGAAACAGCAAATGGATATTGTTGGACAAAAACACCTTGGACAATGGGTGACCATGTCCGTGACACAATGCGGCAAGCATTTACCTGACTAACCAAGTTATAAAGGTTTTCACACCTCACTTCTAGAAAAGACCTTCATTCAATACATCTAATAGACTCTTACAGACCAATTAATGTCTTTTTTATGACATCTAATTTTTGGGAATTTGAACTTGATTCATCCTCTTTTTAAATGGAGGTAATCAGATTATCTAAAACCATGAAAATACTATAGAATGCACAGGTCAATGAAACTATCCATTGGTTGATTTTTTTAATTTAGATTTTTAAAAAAATTCTTTTTTTGGGGGGGGGGGGTGCTTTTTGTTTTTTTACTTTTGTGTACTTTGGTAATGATTTGGAAAAAGATTTACATCATTACTAAAATCTCCTTCCCTCCCTAATTAGAATCATTATTCTCAGGGGAGTAGGACAGAACAAAAATTCCCCCCCAAATTATCAATGCTTTCTGACCTTGATATCACTTGAAATGATTAAAATAGCAGATATCACTCTAAATAAGAACAGTGAGAAAAGCAATATTTCTGCATCGTCCCTGGGGGATAGAGAAAGTTGATTAAAACTGACCATGGGCTGAGCACTAAGGCCCTGTCATAGGGGCATTGCTTTATTGATGTCACTCTGCCTCAGCCCTAGCAATATGTACACTAATGTTTTCAATGAATCCAATTATACCCCCATTTATCCAATTCACATTTCCTGTTCCTCTATACCTCTGACAAATTCCATGGAAACACATTTAAATGTAGCACATTTTTAGGTTAGGAGACATGTTTTTTGAAGAAGAAAAAAATTGGTTTTATAATTTTATTGTTAAAAGTGGGGGTTTTTTTAGTATTAAAAAATATTTTCTAGCATTATTTAAATTTGCATCTATAGGTTTTTTGATGTTTTTTTTATATTTTAAAGAGAATTAAGAATTTTTTTTTTTATTCTTATTAATTTTATCTTTTAGAAAAATGTGGAATTGTTCTAATTGATTAGGTTCTATCGATTTCAATAAAAGTAAATAGATATTATAATTTGCACAAATCTGAATTTGCAAAAATACTTGTACAGAATAATTGCCTTACCTGCAATTTCTAAAAACGATAATTTATTAATTAATTGTAAATGTTTGAATCGAAGGCTGTCGTTGTTAATTTTTGTTCATTAATTACACCAAATTCATCAAGCTTAACCTTGAATGGATTTATTAATACTTTAGGAAAGGAGTAAATTGCAAAATAGCCTTCATTGACTTCAATCAGTGTCATTATTTGATATTACAAGTAATTTTCTGTTTCTCTGTGTGGGCTAAGTGAAAGGTCAGTTGAAAGCTGGTCATTAATAATAAAATAGCCATTTTATTCCATTGACCATTCAATTCCAAGTACTGTTCTGTGTACCCCATTAATTATGCAACATATTTTCCTCCAAACGAGAAAGCCCAAAAGCATTGAAAATGAAATATAGAGATAAATTTCTCCATTATGGGATGGTGACTAAATGACAGTTCTAGCTGGTGGTCCAGGGGAAGGAGAAATAAATGAGGTGTTGTGCAACAATGCACAGATGGACTGATTTCACTGTATGTAGGACAGTCCACTCATCACTGACCAATGATGGCCACTCATATCTTTATTGATTTTTTTTTTTTTCGAATGAGGAGATATTATTCTCTTTCATTTTTTTGTTTGGGGGGGGGGATAATTTTTAACAAAAAATATACTTATGGGTCTTTTAACCAAAAAAACACAAAACAACAGCAAAAATTATATGCATTGTAAAAAAAATCTTTACACTCAATTTTTTTTAAAATGTTTTCTAGAAAATACATTTCCCAAAAACTTTTTTCTGTTCAAAATACATTTTAAGAAGAAGCAAAATTAATACCCTCTTGATTACTAATAAGCGCATGTTTATTAAATGCAAAAACTACAAACTCTTTTTCGAAAAAATTATAATGTTAAATTGCGGTAATATTGATAAGAAAATGATCTAATTAACTTTATTTATAATTTTTTTTTTAACAGGGAATTAAGTGTTAGCTAAATCTGTTAAGAAAAGATAAACGCTTTCTTCACCTTTAAAGTAACTTATCTAATGGATGAAAGAGGCAGGTGCTTTTACTCAGCCCAAGAAAGAGAAGGCGGTTCCTTGATCCTTTGAGAGAGTGTGTGTTTGTTGGGCAGAAAAATACTTTGGTAACTGGTTTCTATCTTTCCAATATGTCAAAAATTGCATAAGAGAGCACTGCTTGCCATTAGGTGGCCAGCTCTTTTAACCTGGCCTAAGTCACTTTATCAGGGGGGTTATGTAACCTGGTTTCTGTTTGATTATATTTTTCCTCCCAGAGGAGATCAACATTTTTGTATTGCTATCAGGGGTTCCCAATACAGCCAGTGAAAGGGGGTCACCAAGGGAGGTAATTAACTACCTGCTTTCTGGATCATTTTTCATATTCTGATACACCTTTTTTTAAATGATACATTTATAACAGTGCAAGATTATGAAAAAATAATATTTTTTAAAGAATGTGGCTAAATATAGTATAGGTATTTATATAGAATAATTTTCAAATTTCCTTACGCTTCTTTTTTGAATTATCTATATGAAATAGAACTGTAGTTATGCATTCCAGTGTATTACTATTCCAAAAAAAGAATTTGTGTATAAAATATGCACAGCTCCGTAATACATGATCTTCTCCATATATTTGTTCTTGTCCTTATTTAAAAAGAAATGTGAAAAAAAAAATCAAAAATGCTACCCTGATATGAATTTGAATCTTCTGAATGTTCAAAATGTTCAAAAACAGAATTATCAATCACAAAAAATTGATAAATAATTACTAAAATTGTTCTCATATATTTAATAAACAAATCAGTCATATTTTTGGTATTTGGAATTAAACTACAAAGAAAGTATTTTTTTAAATTTTTAAACTGTGATTTCACTTGTCCCTGTAATCTAGCCCACTCTATATAGTGTATATTACACCATTCTCTGCCCGAGTTATACAGAGGAGAGCAGCAGGACTGATTGGATTAGAACCTGAAGCACCTGATCTCCTCACACCTTCTCAATATGTTTTTTTTCTTGGAGTAGATAATCAAATCAGTACCCAGCTGGGTCCATTAATGGTCACCCCCAGAAAGTTATTCTACCACCCTCCCCGTAATCCCCTGAAAAAGGCCTCGTACACACCACACACCATGCAGTTGTGCTTGCCTATGTTTAAAGTGTAGGTAAAAAAGGAACTAGAAGTTTTTCTTTTTTCTCTTCGTTTTTCGAGAAGAAAAGGCAATGCAAATATATTCTGCCTACGAAAATTAGCCCTAATACAATTGAGCATCAAAAAAACTAAAGTGCTAACATTTAAAACAAGTACTTTTATATTTAAAAAAAAAACCCGGTAATATTAATTTACAAAGTATTTTTTTACGCTGGACATTAAAAGTTTTGTCACCTACCGATCATGTTTCCTCGTTGCGTCCAAACCTCTTCACTCATACTTCTGAAACCATGTCAGATTATCCTCGCAATGGTGTTTGGTGTTTTTGAGAAAATAAATAAATATTTAAACTTTTTTGTTCATTTCAAATTTTTTTCTGTCCGAAAAGTCAGTGTGCCCTAGTTTTGACGGCGGCTAATTGACTTATGTACTGGTCAATCTCTGAAAGAAAACCTTCTCAACGGTCCATAAAATTATGCAACTGGTCACTTCACTCGGTGTGTTCAAGAGCTCATTTTTTATGGCTGGGACAAGTTGGCGATAAAACTTCAAAACGATTACACCATAGTTGTTTACACTTTGGCCGAAATAAACTGAGTAAACATTGAGGCAGAGTGCAGGGCAGCAAAAATTAGATGACCAGTGCTATTACGTAATGGCTCGGAGGCAAGTCCATTTTTATCCAATAAGGGGGAGGTGCTTAAGAGAAACGTATTACTGGGTTATCATACTGAAACGGGGGAGGGTTTTTTTCGTCTCAAAACGATATTTTGACTTGACCAGTACACATACTTATTTATCTATACACTTGCATCGGCCGAAGGTTTTAAAACTTGCATATCTTAATTATGATTTTTTTGATAATTGACCTGGTTATGTTGGATGCTACAGGAATGACGTCTAGCTAGTATCGCAATGGCGTTACGTAATGATGTAAAATCGGAGGAAATGACTGTGGTTTTTGATATAAGAGAAACGAGATATATTTAAGAAGATTGTTTTTCTTTAAATGCATAAATGAATTTAATGAAAGGAGAAAACGATCAGATTTCTGTGAGAATACACTTTAGAGTAAATGCCGCAGGCGGTGGATTGTCAATTTGTAATATTACATAAAACAAAATCATTGAAAAGTCATCGTTTTTAAGTTAATTCTCTTTTTTTTTAAGTGGGTACTTTTTGTTGTTTTTTATTCGTAGAATTAAAACCACCACTCTCTCTTTCTCCTTTCGTACATGGTCAACTTTTTTCCCCGCTTTTGTTGGAGGTTAAAACATTTCGGACAGATTGATCAATAGATTATGTCAAAAACGATGTGGACATTCTCTCCAAGAACAAACATTAGGCCTGAATGACCATACTTGTTTTTTCCCTCTAATGACACGGGTCCCAGAATTCAATAGCTTCGTCAATAACTATGTCAATAACTGGCCCATTGATTGCCAGCCCCCAAAATTGCGTCATTTTATTTTTCAATACATTTTGATTGTATTTTACCAAAAACAAGCCCAGATTTCAAAAGACTAGTCGACCCAGATTGACAAATATTTGACTATTGATTGGCTTGCTTTGTCCGAGTATGTAGAGTTGTTAAATAGTGCAAGGGGAGGGTTACGATCACTTACTCCATCTTCTATATATTTTAGGTGAAAAATACAAATATATGAGGCGCAAATGGGACCGTGTCATAGCACCACCAAGGAGGATAAACACGATCAAAGTACAAAGCTAAACAAAGAATTGGGTAATCTCAAAAACAGACTTTGAGGTTTAATGGCTAAATCACTTGAAAGCGACAGTTGAGTTTTTTTTTCACCAAACTTTTTTCAAGTGGTGAAGAAAACTAAAAGAACATGATTCGAAGAATTTTGTCCGAAAGACGTAAACTAGGCACCTATTTTGAGCCCCTGATTAAAATTATTTTGGAGTTGTTGTCCGGCCTTTGATGTTATTACCCGTGGCCAATATTTTCTATCTAGGTTATTTAGATAAAAACTGACC
Organism: Magallana gigas; assembly: GCF_963853765.1. Taxonomy (NCBI): domain Eukaryota; kingdom Metazoa; phylum Mollusca; class Bivalvia; order Ostreida; family Ostreidae; genus Magallana; species Magallana gigas. The sequence continues at coordinate 48,001,210 of NC_088857.1, read as the reverse complement.
ATGTCGTCCTATCGGACCGTTATGCAATGCTAAGCACTTCCCCACACAAGCCGGGACTCAAGTACACTTAAAATGCCAAAATTGAGTTTTATTACCGGGGAAATATATTTATGATTGGCTTTCTCTCATTTTATAGATTCATTGTGATGACGTAATGCCGAACCATCCAGGGCTGCACGAGTTGACCAAAGTCCATCGGCAATATCTAGTGAAAGAATTTTAATTGTTCTTTTGTTGTTCACATTTTTTTGATGATATAGACCTAGATGGCTTTAATAATTCACAAGTAATACATTTCAAGTTTATATAAAATTTTTAAAAAAGTCGTTGTATTGATGAGATGCGTTCCTACTACGTCAAAAATTGTATTTCATTTAAAAGACACAATTTTGTTAATGATTTTACAATCATATTTTAAGGCTTTCTAAAGTTATATCATTTTTTTAGGATTTCTTTTTTCTTTCATAGAAAATACACACATATTTTTTTAATATGGTCGTACAGGTCATCACGGCAAATGTGATGGACAGCGCCATTTTGACTCTGACCTACTTTCTGCCTGCTCATCTCTGAATAATTTATCAGTAAAATACAACAGCTGGCCGATGACCAGTGACGCCGTGATCATTATAATAATCCCCTCTGCGGGTTTCCCTCCAAAACAACTCTTCGTCAATAAAATGCACTGTTTTATAGACACCGAGTGCTCTGGCGCACTCGTTATGTCACAGTGTGATAAGAACAGAGGCACCCGAAAGGTGTCCGAACTAGAGAGAGAGAGAGAGAGAGAGAGAGAGAGAGAGAGAACTTAAGTAATACAACTTATCTTGTCCCCTTTTTATCTACATCTTTATGAATATTTTGGGAACCGCGGTATAAAATGTAAGTTTGACCGACGTTCTGTCTCGATTGATTTGTTGTGCACAATTTCCGACGATTTGTACGTACATAAATATTAACGGCATTATACAAGGTCTTAATCTGCAAAATACATCCGGGATGTTTATATATCTACTCATTTCCCTACTTGAATTAAAGAAACAGGCATAAATTGTTACACAGACGAGTACAAAATTCCTGTCCAGATATCTTCTTAAAACGCGAGTCATAACGCTTTACACTGTCAACATCTACCGCGATATTTTTTCCAAGCCTACAAGATCTGACGGGAATATTGACCTTTTCCTTCTTTAATCAACAACCTGTTTAATTGTTTTTGACCTACTTGAAGAAAAAATCACACGAAGTATTTGTAATTCATTTAGGAGAAAATATGTATATGTCTACATTGATTATGAAATAAGATGCATAATAAGAGCACGTTTCTTGCTTTCTCTCGTATAAAGGCCACTTGCTTTTGAAGCGATTAGCGACATCCCTGTTCAGCAAGCCTTCTGTTTTTGTTCCGTTATTGACTGTTGCGCAGGGTCCCCGTTATAACATTCATATATGACGCCAGTGGTCACTTTCCCCCCGGGACTACTTTCACGCTTACCCATTTTCATAAAATGATTAAGGCATCACTTTTCAAACCTATTCATCACATTTGATCTCTCATTTAATAATTGATATTTTTGTCCAGCAGAAAATTGCCCGTAGCACATATTCATCCAATTTTGGAATTCTCAGAGGCTGGTGATTAGAAAGTAGATAGGAAACAGTTTAAAGGCAGGCATACAATATGCATGATTGCTGCTTTCGATACGACTTTGAAACTGTTTACCAATAAAAATAATGACCAGAGGTTTGGCCAGGGATCGGGTGACACAAGTCCATAATTAATGAGATCCAAAGTAGTTTACCATGTTTTATAGAGTTTCAATTGATTTTCAATCATCAATACCGGCCATTGTTTTTGCAAGGTAGCATGGACGGCAATGGACATTACTCGTGGTCCTTACATATGTAATTATTTATTTGACATGTCCACGCGTGGCCCTATTTAATTTTTTACACGAGAATAGGGAAAAGTCGAGGGAAGATTCTAATGAAGGCTAAAGCGGCTTACCATTCGCAATAATCAATTAAATTAAAACGAAATGTCCTCGTGCATATCAAATGCTAGTGAAAATCTCAAAACTGTAAAATTTTGTTATCACGTTGTAACTTTATTGATTATATTGGTAAAAAAATATATTAGAAGTGTCTACATTAAAAGGCATAAAAAAGAATGCAAATGACGTTGACGATAAGTTGGTGGCCGCCAACTTGTTGCGTAAGACCCAGGAATTGGTCTGTCCTTTGAAGACCAAGGCACTGGCAATCAACCGATCGGGATCGGCCTGACGGTAACTAGTATCTTTTCTGGACGCAGGATATTATTTGGCAGTAAGGCCATTAGTGTCCATTATTTATTTGTAATGACATATGATACATTTTCCCGAACCATTATGGATGGAGTCAGGAGTTCAGTACTAGTAATTCAGAAATTATTTATACTGATTGTCGATCTACAATGAATTACACCACGATATTGTTTTAATGAAACATCCTGTCGACCAAGGCTTCTTATTGGGGAGAAAAAGAAGTGTTCGAAAAGTCTCCACCTGAAAGCTATTCTGGAGAAACAGGACGTGAGGGATCCTATACACAATTTGGTTAAATCTTGATATAGGTCATTTCATGCATTTGCGTTAATTAAAAAGAACACATTTTTTATGATAAGCATTTGTGGAAACACTCCCCATAACAGTTAATATATATAGATATCCGTAAAATAAACGAGCTTGGGATTCAAACATTCAAATTTCTTTTTGACGCTCTTGATATCAAAATACAAATTTAAAATGAGATATATAGGGAATCTTTTAAAATCTCGTAGTTTGGTAAACATAAGGGACTAAAAGTTATTTTTAATTATCGATCGATTTTATTATATAAAAAAAAACCAGTTATATTCCTAGATAAACGATTATGATGCCTATAAATATGCCAAATATTATTTTATAGAACAAACTTTGAAAATTTTCGACCTTGTTTTTTTTCCTGAACATTTTTAATGCACGGATTTATTTATATGCCTTTGTGTCGATTTACAATACATGTACACTTCTACAGAATGCCGACTTATTGGTAAATGATATCATTTAGGCTTTAAAAGATGTCATTATACAAGGTCTGTCCACAATACGAGGTATATAATTATACAATAAAATGATAAACGTTTCGAGAAATTTTTCTTGTCATTTTTTAAACATACAGTGTGACAGAAGATTCCTGGGTGCACCATAATCACAGAAGGCATCATCTCAGATGCATAATTTGGCACAAGCTAAAAATACCTTACAATTCATTTCCTGTTTTATTAATTAATATAGTGTTTCTTGTTCATGTATTTTGGCCGAGGTTAAGAAGATTACCCACCAGGTGGTGTTCCAAAAGACTAATTCAGATGACGAGTTATCTGTACAATTAATTATACAACTAGGGATATAGATGTAAATGATACAGACTTATTCATCCCCCAGACGACCCATCGCTTTTTATGTCTTGCTCACTTTTTGCTTTATTTAGCATGATGTGGGTTATATGTCGAGATGTTTGTCCTTAAATTTAATAATAATGAATTTTGAGATTTTAAGTTTTATATAATTTCATGAACTAAATCATTTTATTGAAGAACTTATTAGTCATAAAACCCCATTTCCTTCAATGTGCTTTCAACTGTTTGCAAATTTTGTTTGAACAATTAAAAAACAACAATTGGATGTCGCCTGATTTTTAAAAAAAAAATTCATTTTATTTATACACATTCAAAAAAACTTCTCTAAAATAAATGAAGCTTTCGATTCGCGAATAGGAGTCAATTTAAAAGGTCCTATGGTGGCATATCTCTGCCCCTTGTGTGCCAGTTATTTTTCCATTAATTATGTCGACATGCAAGATAAAGATGTTGACATGCAAAATAGGTATGTCAACATGCAACATAACTATGTCGACATGCAAGAAAATTGCAATCAGATAGGAGTTATAAAAAATCTCAAATATCGCCAACATGTGACATCCAAGATGCTAGATACGCTACCTATTGATGTCAACATGCAACTTATTTATGTCGACATGCAACTTATTTACGTGGACATGCAACTTATTTATGTCGACATGCAACTTAGTTATGTTAACATGCAAGATAAATATGTGACATGCAACATATGTCGTCATGCAACTTATTTATGTTGACACACAACGTATGTCAACATATTCATCTCGCATGTCATCATAGGTAAGTTGCATGTTGACATAAATAAGTTGCATGTCAGCATATTTATCTCGCATGTTAACATAAATAAGTTGCACGTCGACATAAATAAGTTGCATGTTAACATAAATAAGTTGCACGTCGACATAAAAAGGTAGCATCCTGGATGTCGGAGGTGGGCGATATTTGAGATTTTGTATAATTCTTATCTGATTGTAATTTTCTTGCATGGCAACATAGTTATGTTGCAAGTTGACATAATTATCTTGCATGTCAACATATTTATCTTGCATGTCGATCGACTTTCTTGATAGAAAAATAACTAGCACATAAGGGGCAGAGATATGCCACCATAAGGTCCAGATTCGATAGAGTGAAAAAAAATCCACACCCTATCTAGTGATCGTATATTCGCGGTCAGCATTGCCTTTCTTCTTACGCAATTCTATCCCCCAATCTCATTCCGTGTTGATATTGAACAAGTTGCTCACGTTCATTTTTCATTCCCATTTTAATAATAGATCTGGTAATTTGATAGAAGAAATGATTACTGCAAACTCCATTTAAAAGGATATGATCCATTATTGATGAGGGTCGTTTAGCCTTTAGCCAAGGCTGCGAGTGAAAAGTTTATTGGGTCTTGTTTTAATCTGTTGTATATTATGATATATGTACTGTCATTACAAAGATTTTACAAGCCATTTTGCAGGTGACCAAATTTTTACACATACATTTCGAAAAACAAATATACATGTATTGCTTTAGTATTTGGTGATAACGAGTGTTTTATAACTGCTTATATTGCCGAAGACGCATGATAAATCGTCGATTTTCACTTCCGTTCTATAGAATAGTTGTAAATTTTGAAAATGTTTTTTCTTATTTTTTACGTTTTAACCCAGCACGATACAAATACAACCGTGGGTAAACGATACCATATTTTGCATCGAGTCGTTTCATAATTATCTAGTCAAAGGCCGACCTAACAAATAATCTTGCTGGGGGTTAAAACAACAAACAAAATTTGTATGACTAAATAACCTTTACAATAAGTAACTTCAATATATTATTAGACCTCGCTTTAAAGAATTTTGTGATCAGCAACTATTTTACACCATATGATTTGTTTAGAAGTTTGAGAATTTTCTTAAAAGTAAAAGTACATGTGTGTTCAATTGGAATGAGCAGCAATTGTTTTAAAGATGGATATATTTATAATTCTTATAGTTACTGGGTGATTGCTTATTATAGAATACCTTAAAGTGGCCATATATTGTGAAAATATGCATGGATCTCAATTAAACTATGCTAAAACAAAGCTCAGACCAGATAAGATCAAAGAACTGAATATAATCGTGAACTTGATTAATTTTCAAATTAATTCCTGATGAATTAAGAAATGTGTAGTTTTAATTCATAAATCAAGTAATTTTTTAAAAAAACATTGGATAATGTCGTCCACCTATTTGTTGTTGTTGTCATTTTTAATTAAGGAAATCTACGCCAATCGAACGCGAACGCGGTTGACCATTAAATAATAATTAGCAGACTATAAGCGTGTGTGAGATGGGTTTTCCAGTTATAAAATACTAATTGTTTGTGGTGATATGTGGGGCCTTGGGCTGTGAAATGTACATCGTTCTGTTGGAAACAAGGCGCTTGACACCTGGTCAAGCCACCCTCGACAGAACAGGTGTGTTATAACGAGAAAAAGTAAGCCAGGGACATAAATTAACTGACAGTGAATCTTTCGAGCCCTTTGTTTCAGTAAAGAGAAATTTGGTCCAGAGTGTTTGACTATTCTAAAGGTACGCATGCAATCTTTATCACAGGGAGGAATTGCACACGTATACATTACATATAAAGAATACCCTTAATGCAACTCGTGACACCAAAATATTTGTATTTTCTGCTGTGTTTGAGAGAGAGAGAGAGAGAGAGAGAGACCTATTTGATCAATCAAATATCAAGATATTTTACATGTAGTATAGTCCCTACCCTTGTACTCTTTACAAGGTACACGATATGACCAAATGTAGGGTATGTATACATAATCACTGTCCCTGACCCATCACTCTGTCATATTTTTTCTTTTATAGCGATGTCATTGGTAATTCTTGTTACTTGGTTACGTATAAAGCTTTTGGATATGTCGACGGCCGAGAGAACAGTATATCAATCATCTCCATAGTATATGACCATTGGAGATATAGCACTGCTGTAAAGACTTGTTTTGCCATGATGTTATATATTTTAGTTATACAAAAATAAGATATAATGTCCCCCAACATGTCAATCACAAAATTACCAATAGCCGCTTTGGCTAGGTGCCCCTGTCCGCGATCTGCAAACTCTAGATCTGCTCTATAACATTACCACATACAGTTTAGGGCACACCAAGCAAATTGCACGTTGAAAATCAAAAACCATTTTTGTATCATTGAAATAAGAATGAATCTCTCTCTCTCTCTCTCTCTCTCTCTCTCTCTCTCTCTCTCTCTCTCTCTCTCTCTCTCTCTCTCTCTCTCTCTCTCTCATATGGTTATCGCATGATCATTTGCATGCACTGACAGCAGATATATACTTATGAAAATTGAAGAATTTGTTGTGATTTTACTGTCATGTTATAGATTTTGAATTTACCTGGTGGCAGTACATACAACATTTACAGCATAACAACTTGTCATGTAAATTTTGTATTTACTGCCACCTGGTAAATTCAAAATTTGTCATGTTGTGAATTTTGTATTTACTGCTACCCGGTAAATTCTAAATTTACAACATGACATACAACATCAGAAAGACCGATTTTTTTTAAGATAAGAGATTTCAACACTTTCATATTATTGTCTTGTTACTGTCTTTAATGCACAAAGGAGGGGTCAGATTTCTGAGTTTTTAGATGCAAACTTCTAAAATGGTACATGATGATTTTAGCTGGTTCAAATGATGTGTCGGGGGGAAATAGGCCAATTCACACTTTACAAAACTTATGTCCCTTAGCCGCCATCTTTGGGGGAAAACCCCCCATAGATTTCTCAAAGTAGCCTTTTTAGTTCAGAGGTTTGTAACTCTTTTGACAATAAAATCTAATTCCGTTGTGTATTTTGATTACTCCATGAATTAAATTCACAGATTGTATCAAAGGACCCCCAAATATTTGGTAGGAACAAGTTGGATTTTTCCATTTTGACCTTTGGGTTGGCCCCGCAAAGGGAAACAACGTTTGCAAAGTGTGGATTGGACTTGGTTAGAAACAATGAACATTTTTAAGAATCCATTTTAAGAAAGGAAGAATTCTTTTTTTTGATTCGAGACATGTAATTATCCAGATTGCCATAGTTTTGTATCTTCTGTTTATTTACTGTTTAAATGTTCAATTTCGAACCTACTGTTATTTTTTGATACGTTTTGTTTCACAAAGACTTTGTTCATTAATACACACGTTGATTATATTTATCGGCTCAGATGTATCAGAGTGCCTGGTATGACGTAATGTAATACAGAATTGGAATTGTGGCGTTTATGTTATTGTTTTAATATAGTAACACTGACAAGTCATCGTCCTCTAACAGAAATCGGTAGGTGTAAACAGAGGACCTTATTTGCCGCCAATGTCGCCGACTTGATGGTTTTTGCCATTAGAAAAAAAATTATTAAAACATTTGCTGCAAAATTCTAAAAACATTGAGATTTTCTCTACGTTTGTCATCTAAGTACTGAAACCGTCCTAAAAATATGTACATTTGTCAGTAAAAAAAAAATCAATGGTCGGGTGTGTGTGTGTATATATATATATCCTAAATGCATGGATTTTACTTTTTTCAATTAGCTATGAAATTATTTACACCAAACGCGGCAAAGAAAGCAGCAGTTAATTATCGGTGACAGATATTTTCTTACCTGTATACTGATTGGTTGTCACTGATTGACAACAGCTTTTTACTGTAATTACCGTGTTTTACCTGATGTCTTGCGCGATTTGACATGCGCTTCCTTTACCCAATGCCCATTACGATGGTCAGCATTATTTATGTTCTTTGAAATTCTGACAAAGTATATGACATAATGGACGGAATTTTCCTCCGTAAGATATAATTTACCTTTGTATTAACGGGGTGAACGAGACTTGCACGAGAGAAGCTTTCTCCTGGACTTCCGGTCGTGTTGGCTTTGACGTGCTGCTTCCTATTTTTCAATCAAAACAAATACGATGGATGAACCTTCAACAAACTTCGTGTTAAATTTGTTACGACTTCAACCCTTGACTGTGTGAACACGGTTGAATTAAGTTGTTTATCATTGATTAAATCCATATTTTGTTCTTAGCCTATGCTGTTTAGAACATATTTGCCCAAATTCAGTTACTTTAGAAATACTTTAAATACAATCAAATGTATGAAAAGAATAATTGATAAATGAAAATGAATGCATTTACATTCAATGCACCCCTTTAATCCATGTACATGGAAATATCTGATTCTAAAATTATTTATTATTCAATCTGATCTATGTAATTTCAAAGTCTTAGTACAAAACAATATTTTTTAAAGCATTGACAGAATCTTTGCATGTATAAAACAATTTTTTAAAAAAGCATTATAATCTATTCAACATTTAACTTGTACTTTACCTTCGAGCTCGTGTTTCAGACTGTGTGTATTCAATGCTTTGTTCTGTGAGCAGATATTTTCCCAGACCATTACCTTAAATCAGAATGAACACCCACAGCTTTTTGTATGGATTTATTTAGCTAAACAAAAGAAATTATCAAATTCATCAAACTCATGTCAACTTTTTTCCTCGTTTTTCAAATATCAAACTTATTGTGGATAATCGCTGCTTATTTGTGCTCATTATTTGGCTTTGTGCTATTTCAATAGACGGACGCGCATTTTTTGTGTCCTGAAACGGCATTGCGAAATTCTGCATTTATATCCTTAATATAAAAAAAATGAATATGTTTAAATTGCATAATATAACAATGTCTTGATTCCCAATTTTGCAAGTTTCTGTTGAGTCAGAGATTTGCGCTCGTTTATAAATACATGTACATGTGTATGTCATTACTTCTCTTACTTTTTACAGTGTACAACCTCTTCTGCCGAACTACTGAGCCAGTTGAATTCTAACAAAACTTGACAGTAAGCATCCTTTTAAAATTGAGATAATTGAAATATATTAATGATAGGATTTTCACTTTGAAAATCGATTCTTTCCTACTTAAATTTATAAATTAAACAATATTTTAAAAATCGGACCAGGAAGCAGAGAAAATGCCAATGTTAATAAAATATTATATAATATGTTTTGAAGCCAAGGTATCTTTGATCGTATTTTAGATTATTGTAATAATTGTGTTGTGTCTGTTATCCAGCAAAACGAGTGAGTCACTAGGTGAAGTACATTAGTACTTTATTGCAAACATGTAGGTTTGCTACGCGGGCTTCTTCTTTTCAAGCATTTTATCTGACTTGAGTATACATGCACATTTATGTGAAGATAAGATTTAAAATATAACCAAACTTCGTGTCCACTGAAAATTACTTTTCAGGGTCGGGTTCTCTTCATTTGACACAAAAAGAAAAGCTCATATCTACTAAATTAGCGGAAACCCCTCCATAACTAATGGTGCAGGATGCCCTATTAGCACGGGGACGTGTAAAATGCCTGACCACCCCCTGCCTTTTTTGACACGCGCGGCGTTCTGCTCCTGACATGATACATGTTAACGTTTTGTCGCGTTTCGTTACTCTGTCACTGCTCTTGACAACAACTAAATTTATTTTACACCTGAAAAAGGCCTGTATCTGAACTTTGCTTCATCTTTTCACATAAATCTCTTCTTCCTTTAAATAAGTTGTATGTACTACAGAACAAGTTTCCATGACGTGACAGCCCGACGCTGGAGACAATAGCATCTCTCTCACCGAGTTTGCGATTGCGCAACATTTTTTCCTCATCTGCAATAAATCTTTTTAATTTTATTCCTCGGACAGGGCTATGTTTATTAATTAGTTTTTGGAAGATTTATATGTTAAGTAATGACCAATAGAGGTGTATGTTTAAAGTGTACAAATATTATCGTTGACTGTCTTCAGTCTTTATTGTTTATACAGATGTCTGAAAAATGATCAAGTAATAATGTTTTAAGAAATAGAAGGTCTTGATAATTCACTTTCATATCAAATCAGATAGTTCCATTTATCTAAATTATGAGAGGGGGGGGGGGGGGGTATTGCTATCGTAATATACGATTCTGTACTACGGCAAATGATTTAAATGGAATATATTTCTGTGGATTTTTTTTTTCATTTGTTTTTTTTAATTTTATTACGCAAACAGTACTCAGTCGAACCTTTTAACAATGGCTTTTCATGTATATGTAAACAACACGTGCTGTTCTAGTATTATGAATCACCAATTGCTGTTTTTCAAAGCACATGTTGAAATTTATTAATACACCAGCTGTTGAATAGCCAGTGGTCATTTTTATAATTTATGGAGATAAATCTTGTTTATGCCAATATCTCATAGTACACCAATTTGGAAAAACTAATCATTTGTCCGTGGAAAGACACACAGTTTGTAGATCTCTTGAAGCATGAATGCCACGTGATGATCAGTATAACTGTTCCGCAATTTGATGAAGAATATTTTTGTTTAAGGAACTAGAAATCATTCTTTGAGTATTATGAGTTGATAATTTTGGTCGGGGCGTGATCAAATCCAGTAATGCACCGATTGAAATTATAACCTCATAATGCTCAAAGAATGATTCCTTTTTACTTTTATTTATATAATTTTCAGCAATTGTACGATTAAAGTTTTGAATATATATAAGCAAACCGCACTTGCGCCCAAATTATACGTCATTTGAATTCATTGGACTGTATAGTACAAAATCGATACCTAGTGTTATTACCGGCAAAAACACTGAAAAAAGTAAATATTCTGAAATACATATTGCCATACAAATACATGTAGTTACAGATATATCAAAACTAATTAAGAAATATTATAGTGAACCATATACTTTAATTAAGCGTTTGTGAGCAAATTGTCATCACAAATACAGAAGTACTATAGAACATCGATACATTAGTATTTTAACTACATTTACGTTATTCTTGTATAAATGCCTGCTTATAACATACACGAGAGCATGAAAAAGTCGATCTTACGTTCATATTCATGAATGTGATTTTTATTTTGTCTCTATGCTGTGCATAATTCTCCTCGGTAATCTGTTGATTTTTTTTCCAATTACACTGGATATTATCTTAATAAATGATGCATACATGCGTCTCTATCTAAAATATGATAGACTGTATATGTGAAGTAATTCGTGAAAAGCAAATATATATATTGGATTTTTGGAATCTAGCTTTTAATTACTCATTAAAAACTCTGACTTTAGGAAAAACTGATATAAAAAATGGACAACTTTTAGTCGCCCATATAATAATAAAATGTTATTGAAAGATTTGTAATTCCTATATCTAAAAAAACATAATACTGCAAGTACATGTAGCTTCTGTTTATGCGGTGTGGTCATTTCGCATTGTCTGACTGAAACAGATGTGGATTTATCCGGTACAGCTGTTGTGAATAATACTCAAAATACCATCCCATTGTGTACCTAAAGAAGATGGGACTCTGGGCTTATAAATCTAACTTTACTTTTGTTAAAAATGTCTAAAAAGGTCAAAACACAATCCTTTCACGGCCTAACAACGATAGCAAAGAAGCGGGCCTGGGTCGAAACGTCAGGTCAAATGTCAACTGACCAATCGCCAAAGAGAAGTTTCATCTTGTCTGTGCATTGTTCACAAAATATCGACAGGCTTTTCAAATCTTTTGTGAGGTGTTATAAATTAGTGTTTAATTTTTCTTCCTCTTGTCAATGGCCACACTTGCGATAAAAATAGCCTTGTCCGGGGAGAGAGGGGATGACCAATGGCCGAAATGACCGGTGTCCGAGGCAGGCTAATTTCATTCCGTCTAATATCTCTTTTCTTTCAGAGAACGGCGAAAACCTGGCGCAAAACAGATGCGTATCTAGGGACAGTAATGAAATTAGAGGTGTTTTTGATGAAAATAGACAGGGACAACAGTCAACCATTATTCTTTCGTTACCCCCAACTACCTCGTACACGTGTCATTATGACTTTCAACGACAATTAAATCTCGACATTTTCACCTTTTATTGCAATTTTTAAAAAGGGCCATCGGATGATTGCGACAGCTGAATCTTCCAATGTTTTGAAATTTAAAGCAAACTGAAGACATTAGATTGGAATCTTCAAGGTCAAAGAGGTTATAAAATACCAGCTTGACAACTAGCTTAAACATGGCTGGCAATGTTAAACAACAATGTGCACGTCCAATAATTACTCTTTAAAGACAAAATTACAAACGTGAAATTAAGAAGAACAAGTTAGGCAATACAATTCTCTATGACCCGATTCTAAACAGAGGAACACATATTCGAAAATGTAATCATATATCAGTTGTCTTTTTTCAGAGGTGACTTATACGTGTACAAAATATGTTCATAGGTTAAAAATACCGTACTTTCGTACAATTCAGAAAGGTACTTGTGCTTAATCCCAGAATTTCATATTGAAAAATTGATTCATTGATTGAAAAAGTGTATGTGTGGGGGTGGGGGTGCCCCCCTCCCCCCCCCCCCCCGATGCTACGTGCCTGCAATGTTACCCCATTTAGAAATGAATCTTTCCGATCAATGAGCCATACTTTCTAAGCAACTATTTACATGGTATACGTTGCAATATTTAGTCAATTTCATTAAATTCTGTTTTTTAATATCATAGAAAAATTTCACCCTTTCTTCTTATTTTAGACGGAAAAACATTTTCCTTCAACATTTCCACGCGACATTTTCTATCTTTTATGGGGTTTCAATTGTCATGAAGTTATGGTATGAAAGGGAGAGGGGGGGGGGGGGGGAGTCGGGATGGTGGTTTAACCATTAACACCCCCCCCCCCCCCCCCCCCCCAAAAAAAAAAAAACAACAACAACAACAAAACACTGTATCCGCGCCGCCCGAAATAAGTTATGTACATGGAAATATTGTTACAATACAAATGATAGAGAAAAAAGAATGAAAATAAATTTTTACCTCTTAATATTTTTATATAGGCTTCATTTCAAGTATAAATATTTACGAAATTTGCGCATTATTAACCATTCATATATACATGTTCGTCTACTTTTTGATTTATGTAAGGACTTATTCGAATTCAAATCCTTGGACGCACTTATTAAAAAAAATTCGGACGACTTTTCATTCAATAAATGTCACGATTAAATAAATTGGTCAGAGTTGCGATGTTTACCAGAAAAAGAAATTAATATATTTTTAAAAATACCTTTGTCATGATTATGTCATTATAAGCAAAAAGGGAGTGATAATGCAGATGTCGTATGATGTACACGTTCTCTACTTCGTCAATAGAATGCATGTGCTTCTCTACCAAGCAAAGGGATGCTAGCATATACTGAAATGAAACATGTAGTCCCTTGACAGGCACGTAGCATCGTTTTTGAAAGTGGGAAGGGGGGGGGGGGGGCAGACTCCAAAAATTCTTGACAAGCAAATAAAGAAAAACAAAACAAACAAAAAAAAAGGAAATTTTGAATTTTCCAAAATCTTCAAAATCCTAATCCGGGGGGGGGGGGGGGGGGGGGGGGGGGGTGGAGGTACTGTATCTATAACTTCAATTTCACTCCTAATTTCCTTTTTTTCATATCAATTTTTTACATACTCCCAACAAAATTTGGGGGGGGGGGGGCAACTCCATGATAATCCAATTTTTTTATATGTAAATTTAAAAAAATTAGTTGCTGCGTGAAAATGTGCGGGGGGGGGGGGGGCAGGCCCCCCTGATGCTACGTGCCTGCTTGACTCACATTATTGACCAACGATATTTCTTTGCCACTTGTGATTTCCAAATTTACTCTGATACAAAGAAATTACCAATGTGATTGAAAAAATTTCTGGAGACAATTGCACGCATGAATATTTTTCTGGTCCATTCCTAAATAAAGGAAAGTAGCGTTGTAAATATGCAAACATTTGTGTTCCTTTTTTTTTTTTTATATGTAACATGTTTAAAATATGTGCATTATTTGAAAAATTCTCTTGTACAATTTCAGAAGGTAAATTAGTATTTGTGCTAAACCTGAGAATTTCATGTTCAAAATTTTGATTCTAAGACAACTTTATATAGATTCTTAATGTATTGTCAGTTAAAATCTCTAAGATTTAATCTACAGTAGATCAAATTCAGCCAAGTTCTTTCTTATTTCGAGATGAGCCATTCCTCTTATGCAACATTTAGCATTTCAGCTCTTGCTATCAATTATATTACATGATTTTTTATTTAAAGAATTTGTTTCGTTAACAAAACTCCATTTGGGTCTACACGGTGAATATATGTTCTGCCTTTTAAGGACTATTTGCTGAATTTAGTGTTTTATGCCCCAAATTTCAAAGTTATATAGAAATCGAGCTTTAGAAATTTACTTAATGATATATATTTTAAGATATCTAATTCAAGTTTACAAAGATAAATTGTCTGATTGATGTCATAATAGAAATACGACATATCAATAATGAGCTAATGTCACAAAAAGTACGTATTTAAGCAAAAAAATGGGGTTTTCCTGTCCAGAAAGAAAACATCGAGCGCATGCTTGCTCCAATGCCATTTTTAATATGATATGCAAAAAATAATATGAACAATAAAATATGAGAAGACGGTTTTTGGGCAACATTGCGCTCTACACATTCAGCTTTATGTTTTATTTAGATGTGACTATAATATGATGGTTTTTTTTTTTCAAATTTGTAAAAATGGGGGCAGAGATTAAACGTTATCGAATATGATTGGTTTTTTTTAGACATATTGCCGATATCGTTTGATTTTCTAATAAGTACACATATTTTACAAATCAAAAACCGCTGTGTAATTTAACTTACAAATGTATATATGGACATTTCATGAACGAAATATAATCAAATTCAAATCCTAAAACGCGGTTTTTTTTTAAATATATAATGACAACTCTTTATTTCATAAATTCAACGGTATACAAGTTCAGTTATAGTTGCTATATGTTTACCAAAGAAATTAACACTCCGTGCGAAAAGGCAGTGATATTGTGAAAACCGGATAGCTTAATTCACAATTATGACGAGAATTTCAAAACACCACAACGTCTGCATGTACATATACCAATGCACTGTACCTATACTAATGTCATTCTCTGCTAATTCCCCTGTTTGTAATAACACGGTACGTACTGCGGACAAGCATGTAGTTCCTTTTGATGCAAGTATTTTTAACCCTTTTATCATCAGTATATAAAAACTAAAAACTAAAAAAATTATTAACATGAATTTTAACTTTCGCTTAATTTTATTTATTCTATATCACGAACAAGTAGATTAACGTTGTCTATGTTTTCATCGTTGCAAAAGGGGTGAAAGATCATTTACAAAATAGTCCATTCATAGAAAACATTTTTAGTTTTTGGTATTTGAATAAATAGTGAAAAAGGGGACATTTTTCTAAATGTTTTCGAACAGGTTCTAAGAATTGTTGTGAGTTTTTGAAGGATTTAAGAAGTGTGTTGATTTTTTCGATCATGTTTTAAGCAGTTATTTTATTACATGCTTGAGGAAGTGGTTTGAACAAGTCTTTTATCATGTTGAACAAGTCTTTTAACATGTTTTAGAAAGTGTTTTGAACAAGTTTCAAAACAATATTATTACACTGAAGTTATTCCTCTCGATTTCGATTCTGAAGGGCTATCTGTTAAAATATCGACGAAATATAGATAATTGTGAAAAGTTCAACATATAAAACAACTAAAACAGAAATGAACAAAATGACAATCGATCATCTCCACACAGCACACGGGAGATAACCCCTAATTTGGAACGATTCAATAGATGGGCACAAAATTGTCTTTCTTTCTAATGACATCATTGAAACTGGGTGGTCAATAGCTCTACCTTAATTTTTTCGACATGATTTTTGAAGAAAAAAATCTTATTTTTCATTTTAAAATTTGAACTTTTTCTGATATCCTTATACAGAGGTCGTCTGATCAACGAGCTAAACATACCCTAAACAGTGGCGTAGCGTGCCCCATATATAGGTGTAGGCAAAATTTTACTGCCGAAGGCTTCAGTGACGGGCGTAGGGGGTAGGTGCGGGAGGGGTCGCAAAGGAGAGGGGGGTAGAGGACTCCCTCTAGAAAATTTTTACAAAAAAAATTACCACTTATGAGAGCAGACATTTGTTAGTTTTAACAAATTAGTTATCTATATTTTAAGGGACCATTATGTAAATTTAAAATATTTTATTTCCTGTCCTCAGTCTATTCATTTCGTAATAATCAAATAGAATCTATGTTTCGTTGAAATGAATTTAAGAGAAATCATTCATACACCGTATCCATAACCTACTCTGCATGTATTCTGTAAACAAAACCAACAACCGTACGCCACGGTTGTACATAGCGCACCCATTTTGCAGATAGGCAATAGGTGTATGTTTTGCAGTAGACTATAAAATTTTATCGGTTCGATTAACTCGTAAATTGTCTTTTGAACTACATGTATGGCTTTGTGTCTTTGAACACACAGATGGAATATAATGGAATATCCTGCTTTTTCTTCAGAAGACATTTTCTTCTAATCTGGGTAGTTTATTTAAAGGTATGGGAAGGCTAGCAGCTTGACAGTTGAGAGTTGGTGGGTTTAATATGGATCAAGACTAAACATTATGTTGTCATCTTCAAGATATTTAATTTTTTTTCTGTAATTCAATTTTTACACAATTGGAAATTGGCAAGTTCACCCTGACATTAAAGAAAACTTTCATTAAAAAAAATTGATCGTCTTTTCAGATATGAGGCATATGCCTCATTTGCCTCCACTGCGCTACTGCTGTGTTAAACGTGGCCATTCAGCCAACTTAACGAGGCGTGGTCACTGTAGTCAATTTTCGATTTTTTGTTTACAATACTTTTTTAAAATTTATTTTTACGCAACCAAAATTTAGTGTCATTCGTTGAGTTATAAGCGAGTTGCGGAGCTTACAATTTTTTGCTATATAAACATAGCTTCTGGTTGTATTTTGAATGTTGAAGTGAAAATTCCAGTTTTAGACCTAAATTGAATGTGTTAAACGTTAGGAACAGTTTATTTATGCTTCAAATGAATAGGAAAATAGACAATTGAAAAAGGTTTTTTACTGGTATATTGAACCTATGTAAACAAAAACAGGACTCAAGCCTTGTTTTCATGACAAAGAGTTGTGAGCCCTGTATCTTGCTTTTAACTCTACGATTGCTTTTGATCATTAGAAATGCATTGAATTTCCTAGCTAAAATGCGCTGTGAATGATAAAAGCAGAAAAATAGAATTTGATCAAAATCGTGACCATGCCCATTTCAGGGTCACTTGGTGACTTTTACTTTTATGGCAATACGTTACAACACGCGCGCAGGTACGGCAATTTCAACCGTTCAACTGTTCATACTGCATGCCGAAAGTGTGTGTCTATCGAGATGGGTACAGTGACCCGCAGGTCCCGAGTTAGAATACATGCAGCAGGAAATTGTGGTTTTTCTACAGTTGATTTTTCACCTGAAATCAATTTTTTTCTTCATTTGCACACCGAACGCATGCTACATATCTTTCAGGTATATAGATAGAAGATTGGGCCTTTGTTAGAATTTTTTTCAAAGGCGGATTGGTTTTTCGATCTCTCTTCCTCTCAATCTTTTCCACCAAAAAAAAAGAAGAAAATAACAATTCAAAAACAAAATTCCACAACAAAGGAGTGATAAGGAATTTGATGACAGGCAATCACACAAGAAGAGAAAAACAAATTTAAAAAAACCCACCTTCATATTATCTGATTTGTCATTTATCAATAACAAAAATGAATTAAAACAAAAACTACAAGAGAGGAGTGTTTATTGTTATTCGGTGTGAAATTCATGCAGACTGACAATGAATTCAATTGTTAATTATAGGGGATTAGAGTCAACCGTAGGAGTATGAAATACAATGTACGTGGAATTAAACATGTGTCGACGTTCTTGTTGGAGTTATGAAACTTTTTTATGTTAACTTGAAGAATTTATTCGTTAGACATTGAATTGAATCCTTATTGAAACAAAGGAATCGGGGAATAAATATAACAACACATATCTAATAAGTACAAGTGATAAAGTATGTTATTGTTATCAATAATCGTATCCAAAATAGTTTTTAATTACACACATAAGGTAGATAGATATTAATGGAATAAAAACAGTATAAAAGAAAAGTTCAATGATTTTATAAGGTAATATGATTAAAAATAAATATCAAAGATAATTAAAGTAGTGATATTTGAAGCACACCACTAGATGATATATCAGAGGTCCATAGGCCTTTACGGTCACCTGAGTACCATAGCCTAATGTAGAATTGCAAAGCACGACCAACGGCAGTAGGTTACCCGAGTGACTCGTGACCTAAAACATCATAATGGACATCAAATTTGGTCTAGTAGTTTCAGATAAGAAGCTGAAAATGTTCTAATGTTAACGCACGACGACGGACGAAAGCAGATCGCAATAAATCACCCGAGTGACATGGGTGACCTAATTATAACAGAAATGTACAGCAAGATTTGAAGTTCACCGGTAGATGATGTTTTATTACTATTATAACAAAAAGTACATCGGGATTTATAATACACCACTAGTTGATATTATAATGGATAGGCACAATGTTATTTGAAGTACAAAATTAGATGATATGTACAGTGAGATTTGAAGTACACCACTAGATGATGGGTTTCCTCAGAGCGTTGATGGCCAACAGGATGGAGGTGATGATGTCTAAAATTAGAGCCGCCACACACAGACCGTAGGACCAGGATGGGTCCTTGCCTGTCTGGGTCAGGAACCGTTGATCCAGATTGTTGTACTGAGTACCGTAAATAATCACGGCTACCAACACACAGACAGCTGTAAATAAAACAACCACAAACAACTGTAAACACAACAACCCCAAACAGCTTTTAATATAACAGTCACAAACAGCTTTTAATATAACAACCACAAACAACTGTCGGTATAACAACTGCAAACATTTGAAAATATTACAACCATAGTCTTGTTGAAATTTAATCTAAGAAAATTGTGTACATAAAATGGTGTACACGTTATGGCTATTTTAACGTGTACAATTAACGTATGTACAGTATGCTCAGTTGCACGTAGGAAAGATAACCTTGAGTTCTTTTGAAAGATTTGTTAGATTGATGGACAAACCTCTTACAGAGGTGTCTGAAAACATTTTGTTTTGTTTCGGGTTTTTTACCCTGTTACAGTGACTAGTTAAATCTAGAATACAGTGTCATCTATTTGTTTGAATAACTTATCAACATTTTATGAAAATTCATAAGATTGTTAAAATCGATAAAAGTGTATACATGTACATGTAGTTCGAAATGAAAACTCTACGGAAGACGTCGACTCAAAACTATTGTTGGCAGTTTTGATTCAAAAAGAAAAGTTCTTTTATTTAAGCTATACTAACATTATTTCTAAGCTCTAACTAGACTTATTCAAGAGCAATCGATGGTATTTATTTCTTGTCCTCGAATGTAGAGAGTTATTCACCTGAAATATTGAAAGCGCAGGCACTTGACGTTTAAAATAATTCTTTTAATAGTACGACAATTTCCTGAACTTTGATCATAATAAAGTTATGATTTTAGTCACAGGGTTTTAGTACTTACAATGCATTATCTTACGATAAACAGAAATATTTTGAAAGCCAGTAGATTGTTATTGAAAGTTTTTTTTTACAAATCTAAAATATGTCTTTTGTGTTCTTATTTGTTATTCATAGTTTTGTTTATCAAACTAAAATAAAACCTTAAACAACACAGACTAATCTGAATACACTTTGATAAGAATTGGTTCGCATCACCTGTTCCTATCAACATGTTTAAAGTCTTCCATTTACCATTGAGAATCTGCTATATATGCAGTGCAGAGAACATATTGATATTTATATTTGTTAGATTATTATACATGTTTTGGTTAGACACCTTCTTGCTGAGTTTACCTGTTGAAGTCGCCACCACACACGTCAAAATGTGTAGGATCCGCCTCTGTGATAGCTGTGTCACAAACAGACAGACAAACACACCAACAGTGGTCACCACGAACCCAATCAGAGCAAGCGTTGCAAACAGTCTTGTCACATGTAGCCAGTCTGTTAAAAGAGTAAAAATATAAAAACTACTAGTTTTATAAGGTTTTTAGGCTGATTACACTATAAGGTGTGGATATATGAATCATAAATGAGCAATCATTAAAGTATACCAACGTTTTTGTTTTGTTCATTTTAGTAAGCCGGATTCTGGCTATATTTTACAGGTACTAGTACTTAATTATTGACACATTTTTATTATTTTTAAAAAAAATTTTTTTATTCATTTTCAGTACAAATACATCTTACCATCATTCACACCACTCGCACACAGATTGGGAAAGTAAATATAAAAATAATACTACAATAATGATAGGGTCTTACTACACATTATGCCACGTCAAAGAGGCATACCCATCTTGACCATTTCTTTTGGTAAAATCTATTTTCCAACATTACTTTCTCTAAAGAATAGTAATTTTGTAAATATTTCACAATATTCTCAAATGCAATATTAGCAGATTTTCTGGATTGACTAAAGATATGTCTCTTAACTAACATGATAATTAGGTTTATAGCTTAGTATTTCTTTTCTGGAATACCAAAAATAACAGTTTTGGCATCAAATACAATTCTTTCACCAGACTTTCTAAAAATCCAATCAGACATTAATAACCATATCCGAAAATAGATGGACAGTAAAAGAAGAGATGTGTAATTGTTTCTGGTTCTAAAAAACTTATTGAACATAGTGGGGAATTTTTAATTTTACACGTGTAGTATTTTGTTAGTACCTTATATTCTGTGGATAATTCTATAGTTAAACCATATCAGTCCTGAATCTTTTGTGGCAGATCTAGGGTTTGAATAAGCCTGTTTCCAGTTAAAATCTAGAGGTAAATTTAAATTGAAGGCCCATTTGTTTTCACAAATAGGTTTATGATTAGATTTTGCAATCAAGTGATCATAGATATTCCGTGCTCCTTTTTTACACAAGCAAAGTATTTTGATAGATTCAGGTTGGTATGGTTTGATTATTACTTGATGTGAAAACTGTTTAACATTTGGACAAGCACAAATAATTGCACGTTTCAAACCTTCATAAGTAGTAAATGGAATCTTAACTGGATATTCATTAGTGATTCTCTCATAACTAATGAATTCACCTTGAGTATCAAATAAATCATGAACAATATGAAATCCTTTCTCATAAAGAGCCTTACAAAAGACATATTTATTTTAAATCTTTACTTTATTATTGTACCTTAGTGGCTCAAGCATGATATTGATATCATCAGTCTCTATAGTTTCCAAAACATCAGATAAATAAAATAAGGTTTCTTTCCAAAAATTATTACGAGTGGCTTTTGCCCTCTGTCTACAATATTCAGGTCCAAACTGACATAGTTTATAAGTATGACACCCAGTTATTTCAGAAAAAATACTTATCTAGCTTGAGTTAGTTGTTAAAAGTCTCCTAATCCATGTTAGTTTAAGAGACTTAATAAATATTTCAACATTTGTCATTCTGCATCCCCCTTTTTCATAATTTAATTGCAATGTTTTTCGAGATATTTTGTCTATTTTATTTCCCCAAATAAAATTATACAGTGTTTTTTCAAATTGCCGTATCCATTGAGTACTTGGTTTTGGAAGAGAGGTAAACAAATGTGTGAATTTTGATAAAAGTAAACTTTTAACAACTGTAATTTTTCCCAATGTTGAAATATTTCTTTTTAACCAGTGGTTAATTTCTTTCTGAACTAGTTTTAGTTTATTATCAAAATTCAGTTGTTCCATGTTTTTTAGGTTAGCAGTATATGTTACTCCGAGAATTGTAAAAGGTTCTGTCGTCCATTGTAAACCATTATCACTGCAAATTGTATTTGAATTAATTTTTGAGCCAATCCAGACTGCGTTTGTTTTGGAAATGTTGGGTTTTAGTCCAGAAAATTTTGAAAACTGAAAAAGAAGATCAAGTGCGCTTTTTAAACTTTTATTCAGATCTATCCAAAAAAAGAACTGTATCATCTGCATATTGTAATAGACATACTTTTTATTTTTAATACCTCTAATGTTTTTATTTTGTCTTATCAAAAGTCCTAATATCTCTACACATAAGTTGAATAAATATGGGGATACTGGGTCACCTTGTCGACAGCCCCTGCCTATTTCAAAATTTTTTGAAAAAATACCATTTTGAATAACGCATAATTTGGCCCCATTGTATAGTACTGATACCCACTTGATAAGATCAGGACCAAAGTTAAAAAAATGTAATGTATTGTACATAAATTTCCATGATATAGAATCAAAAGCTTTTTCGAAATCTATGAGTAGAATCATACCTGGAATATGTTTATCCTGAGCTACATCAATTACATCATAAATCATTCTTGTATTTTCTCCTATAAATCTACCTTTGGGGAAGCCCTTTTGACTGTCGTGTATTAAGAAATCAAGGACATTTTTAATCTTATTTGCGATGCATGCTGAAACTATTTTGTATGTAACGTTAAGGAGAGATATTGGACGCCAATTAGTTAAATACTCCCTTGGTTTATCCCCTTTTGGCAGTATAAATATAATACCTTGTTTTTGAGTGACTGAAAGTTCGCCAACATCAAATCCCACATTTACTGATCTTAATAAAAGGCATCCAAGATCCTTCCAAAAAAAATTAAAAAATTCTGTACTAAAACCATCACTTCCTGGGCTTTTGTTATTTTTCATATTTTTTAATGCCAATAAGGCTTCCTCGTTAGTTATATAACCCTCTAAATTATTGGACATGTTTTCATCAAGTACTCTAATATAGTTCTTATCAATAGTAATTTCAATATCAACATCTTGTAATTCTCTATCATAGCAGGAATATAAATTTTTATAAAACGTCTCAATTTCTGCTAAAATATCTTCCTGTGAGGTAATAACAGTACCATTGCTGCGCATAAGTTTGCCAACAGTTTTATTGACATAATTTTTTTTTTCTAAACTAATAAAAAATATTTTGTTGGTTTTTCACCCTGTTCAATCCAGTTAAGTTTTGTTCTGATAAATAAACCTTTAATATAATCTTTTCTGAATTCTTCCAAACTGTTCTGTGCATTGGTTAATTTTTGAAGAATGTCCTCTGAATCATTACTATTCCTCAATATTTCTAGTTGTTTAATTTCTTCTTCCAGTAGTTTTATTCTTTCGTTTTTTAATTTTTTCTTTCTGGAATAATACTGTATTGTAGCACCTCTTATGCTCAGCAATAGTTGTTCAAAAAACATTTGATCATCAATAACTAAATGTAATTCGTCATTCTTAACTGTATGGATACTTGCAGGATTGTATGGAAATACAGCATATTGTTCTTTAACTTTTTGTTTATTACTTTTCACTAGATTAACATAAGTTTGAACATGGAGGAGTGAATTATTGAACTTCCTAAAGCCTTTACCCTTTTCGAATTTAGTAAAATAAATTTCTATATAAACCATAGAATGGTCAGATCTATAACCAGGTAGAATGTCAGATTTATCCAATAAAGCCATTAATACGTTTGAAATTAAACAGAAATCAATTTTTTTTTATTCATTTTTAATTAAATGATATCACAAGTGTGCAATAAACAGGAAATGTTCGTTTATAATAGTCTAATTTGTCTTATAGCGGACTTTGGATAATCTTTTATATTTACATCTACCAAGTATTATTCCCTCTATTTCTTACGGAACTTTACGGTTTACTCATAGCACTATATAAAGAGCCACACTAAAATCTACACGCCCCGTTTTTCGATTGGTCGAAACCTACAGCGACCTAAGAAAAAAAAAACCGTACGGCACGAAATAATCATGATGATGTCATACTCAAAGTCTCACAGGAGATGATTTTTGCTGTTTCTTTTAGCTCCTCTAACGCACCTATGTATATTAACAGTAATTTTATGAATTCTACTTACTTTTTATAATCAATTTATCAATCAACTAAAAGAAAGATATTATAATAAACAATAAAATGCTTTTTATGGTTCATGCGGGTAGGTACATGTAGCGATCATTGCAGAAAATATACACAACCCGCTAACGCGAGTTATATATTTTTCTGCAAAGTCGCTACCTTCATATCCCGAATGAATCACCAAAGAAAGCATTTTATTGTTTAAATGAAATTCTTTCACTCGGATTTTAACTACGTAAAATACAATATTGTAGCATATATGTTGTGTAACAAACCAGTGAACAAGAAGAAACAAGAAAACCAAGGGAATTACCAGTTATAACCTTATATTGTGGTTGTTGTGAAATAGTTTCAATAGATTATCGCCTTACCATGGTGATTTATGGAGAATGATGTATTTTAATTTGTAGATTGATGTATATTAATTTGTAGATGTAGATAACGCATCTAAACCCACCCTTCTTTCCACTTATATTTTTGTATTTTTATAATTCTGCACCTTAAGTAACATTATATATGTTATGAGAGAAATAAAATGAACTTGAAATCTATAGACTCTTACATAACTCAAAATAGATCAGCCTTTTTAAAAGCAAATCATGTAAGCCATCTTCTTGAAAAGTCGTTGTGCAAAATCATTGACATAAGTGTTGTTCAGGCAAACACATGATAATCTATTTTCACGGTAATTGTAATGTATTTTCGGAGTGTAATTGAAAATCGGCAAGAGTATCTGGTTAGCAATTGTGTTGAATGCAAAATTGTCATCAGGAACAGTACCTCGACACTAAGTATGAATAATGAACCCACTTGCAGACAAAATATAATCTCACAAATGGGTTTGAGATCAAATGAAAAATACATGTAGTATAATTTATTCCATTGATTTTTTTTCCTGGAACTGTCAAGAAAAATTACGTCATCTGACATATACTAGTATATAACATTACATTAAAAAGAACCCTTTACAGCATTGAGAAGTGTAGACAGGTAAGGTAAAGAGTACAGGAGATATCGCATCCTTTGATCGACGCTGTGCATGATGCATAACGTTTTGATTAAACAACACAAAATGGATAATCAATAAACTGAACATCTATAAACACCACCAGCAATTTTCATATTCTATCTCAACAAGGCTAACATTTGACACTATATTTTATCCGTCATCTGTACTTGTTCATCTTTGATAGTCAATGGTCCGATTCCTTGGCTAGCGAAGATGCTAGTTGGTACACAAAAAGAGTTTGCAATGGCGCCAATCTCTTGCAAGTGTAAATGCAAAAGAACAAAGTTAAAGGTCAAACTCGTGAATACTGGAGCGTCTGTACAATGCCAAAATAACTAGAGTAAACAAAAACAAGTTTGTTTTTTATACTGACGTTGAGAACCCATAAATTAGACCCAGTCCCAAACTATTTGTGGAAATGGTGTAGAGAGAGAGAGAGAGAGAGAGAGAGAGAGAGAGAGAGAGAGAGAATTCACTTGATGGCTTTCAATACGACACCAATTGAAACAATGCTCAATCCTTTTCCCTGAAGTGATTGCTATCGTTTCAACGCATAAAACAGATGATCGATTGGTTTCCGATGGAGTGTCTTTAATAAAGCATGTATGGGACATTTTTGTGTTTTGAAATTTGAATCAAATCTATGGGGCAACAATTTCTATTTATTCCATATAATTTTGATCTGCATGTGTTTATCAATTCCGTATTCAAGAATTTGTTTTATTCATGAATGCTTATAAACTTTCAGCAGAATCATTTTTCAATTGTTTATAATCAAGCCATAAACAGGGACACAAGTTTGAAAATTTTTATGAAGTATGTCGGAAAATACCGTGTATATCGTCCCTTTCCCTATCTCCAACCTAGAAAGCACAAACTCCAATGCACCTGAAATTATCTATTTTTTCGTAATTGAAAAGTATAAACCCCTATCTAATAGAACAATTCAAAACGAATGTATTTTAAAACTATTGTAAACGAAATTGGCGGGTCAGTATAATCTAAACATGTACCGTATACAGGTTACTTTCGCCCCGTACGAGTTACACATGCAAACAGTTTCGTCCGAGACACAGTTTTGTTTAAAGAGAGAAAATTGAAAAACATTGGAATTCGCCCAGTCATAATTGGCTCGTTGACAACGAGGGTAAAAGGGGGGGGGGGGGGCGAAAATAATTCGGGGACGAATATTTCCCTGTATACTGTACTTTCTTAAGGAATAAGGAATTGTTCTTTTAGTATTATATGAGGCAATAAAATACAGTCGGGATGATCACATCCAGTAACGTCTGAAGGGCTTTATGATAGATTTGATCACGCCTGACCGTATTTGATCACCTCGTTATATTCAAAGAATGATTTCTACTACTTATATTATATTATATAACATTCGGCAATTGTACCATTTGATATTAGAATAGTAAGTAAGGAGATGTATTGAATTACTTATAGTATAAATTACAAAATCGATTCGTTGTATTATTACAGACGAAGACGTCATTACTGGAAAGTGTAAATCTATCCAAATTAAGACATACATATTAATGTCCGGCGTTCTCTTACCTGGTATGGAACCTAATTCAATTGTCTGGCACTGGTCCAGCAGACACAATTTACTTCCCCATAAACCATTGGAGACTTTGAATCCAAGCTTGTTTAACAAGGAACCAGTGTTTACTGATGTAACTTTTTCTGTCACCCAGTAGTTGGTTGAGTATCCAATGATATAAACTATTGCCTGGAGCGGAGCCAGAGCCATGGACACTTTTAGTGAAGTGGAGGAGGTTGAAAAAGTTTCTTTCCACGCCATTTTTATCTCACTTTCATACAATTTATTACCGATCCGTTGATTCTTGTAAATGGCTTAAGCAGTGTTCCGGCTTTTAAAGGAAGAAAAAATTTATTCAAGTAGTTCAACCTTATCCTGTGACATGATGAATGATAAGCAGATTTTACAGTGTATTTATGATATTGTGGATATTATACCACGGACCTGGAAGTAAACAGAATCCGGGGCAGGCTTAAGCAAAATTCGTTAGACTGATGACAGCTGCACGCCACACGTGTCGTTGTAAAGCCATGACGCTTATCTATGGATGTGATGAAAGTACTACTTCAAGGAATTACGAATCTGAAATACAGAAAAAGAAGACAGAAACACGAAAACTATGGAATATATAACCTTACAAGATAGGGTGGGAGGGGTAGGGATTGAATTTTTTCCAGGTTGAAGCTGAGAAAGGTCGATGCACTACCGCGCATGCGTAATACCGGTATAAGGACCCCAAAAGGGGCCGTGCAAAAAGTTACGAGAACCTCATATTGAGGAGTTATCTTTCTTTCGATGTATATATTAGTGAAATGGTTAATCTATTCATTTCCATAACATGACTTAACTCATATCGAGTTAAGTCGGATTATTTCAATAGAATAGATTAACAACGCCGTATTGGCAGTCTCTGTCAAGGCTTTATTTTAATATATCAGTACATCATAAACTATTCAGTTGTATGCAAAATATTGCAAATATAGCAATAGAGTAAGTTAAATGATCAACATCGACTTTTGGGTAGTTATGATATTAGATCTTCAATGAACCAAACAATCAATCAATCAAGATGAATCAATCAATAAAATCAATCAATCAATAATTTAAACAATATTTCAATCAATCAATCAATATGCAAATCAATAAAGTATAATCAATGTTTTGCTTTAGTGAATGTCTCAATATGACAATCAATGTATCAATTTAATTGATTTCTCAATGTATTCATTGATGACAATCAACCCACTGCAATGTATCAATAGAATTATTCAATTACTCAGTGTATTCAATGACTCACTGTCAATCAATGTCTGAATCAAACAAAGTGTCAATTAAAGTAAGCCCGATTATTGGCCACGGACCTGGAAGTAAACAGAATCCGGGGCAGGCTTAAGCAAAATTCGGCCATATGTCTTCATGTATGGAAAATCTATGATATGATGCATGAAGACATCCGCCACAAGCGGTCAAAATTTTGCACAATGCCATAACAATAAGACTGCGGAATTACTCGGCGTGGGATTTAGCATAAACTTTAACATTATTATGTAGTATGTTTAGGAGGCCAGCACGTATGGTTTTCAAAAATGTATTCTGAGCAGTATCAGACAAATGTACACCATCACGGTAATATTTTGGTGAACATTTTTGTAGATCAGGGTACTTTAAGCAGGCGCCCTTACGCTTGACAATAAATGGGGCTAATGATTTTTTAATTCTTTTTCGAGCGGTCTCGCCGGCAATATTTGATAACATATGTCTGTAGTAATTTCGTGGGAGTATCTGGGACCATATGAATCTTGTATTCGGCAGAATTGTTTGTAGGTTAACAACGGTTAATTTCATGAATTTTTGCGGTCTTAGCAACGGCATAGTCCCAATACTATTGCCCCCGCAATGTAACATTACCCAATCTGGGTGGCCTCTTTGTTCAATGATATTTGTAATTGTGGGCTCTACATCCTCCCAGACCATACCACTCTTTCCATGCCAATATAATGTGATATTATGTTTCTGAAGGTCTAGGTGTAAGTTTCCAAATTGTTGGACAGCGTGATGGGATGCATGTTTGATAATTGACGAACCAATGATCCAGACCGTGGTGTTGGGACCTGAAAACTTAGTATTGAATAATAATACGAGGCTGTTATGAACACCCATAAAATTATGCTTTACAATCTGATATATGAACAAAACGCATTAGATTTCCATCTGCCTTTTGACTTAATGTCCTCCTCCGAATGCCCTTGTAAGTACAAATGAGTGGGATTTGAAAGTTGTTGTGTCAAGGCCAATAAATTTGACAGACTTATGTAGTACGGATGTGAATTGATATTTAGTAAGAGGTTTGTGGTTGAAATGACAGAAAAATAGGCCTTGTATTTGTGGTTTAACTGCCAAAAATTCACGCATGTGCTTGAATAAAGACTGGGTTTGCGAATTTATTTCAATCTGTAGCTTAGTACCCCTATTGTATTGGTCTGTTTTTGAACCTTTAATATACAGACCAATGTGTTTCATTAATGGTCACGTCGTGAAATAATAAGGCTGGTGGGTCATTACTAGTGAAAGTAAATTCGCTAATGCGCAATAATGCAAAAAATGCCAAATGAAAGGCTGCTGAAAACATAACAGCTTCATACAAGCTTGTGCACACCGTAGGTAGTATAGAAACTAATTTATTGAAACAAGATAGGGAAATTGGGGACCGTACATCCTTCGCTGGATTTAACCGATGGAAACCTTCTAACATTTTTTTAACTATAAAAGTTTTAGTGTTGTCAATTTGACCCTCTAACTGAAGCTTGTAACTAATACCGCTCAAATAACATCTCGTTGTTGAATAGGACACTTTATTTGCATGCAGGTATGCGATGTAGTTGATTATGTGGTCCAGTGGTGGAGGCCAACAAAAGATAAAATTGTGTTTGGTACAAAAAGTTTCAAAGGAATTTATGCCTTTTTGATACGTTGACGCAGTATTTTTGGATATTGCTGCCTCAAGTAAACATTCTACATGGGGTCTAAGAGGGACAACAATTCCGGAGGTAAACGGGCTTGAGTCTTGTCTGCCTGCGGAGCCAGGGATCTGAATCTTTCCCACTGAAATCGAGAAATTGAATCTGCAATGGAATTTTGGTAACCTGGGATATGCCTAGTTTTAATCTGAATGTTATTTTTCATACATTATAATACCAATGGTCTTACAAGAGACATGACAGGTTGAGACTTACTAGACTTGGCATTCAATATATCGACCAGAGCTATGTTGTCAGTGTTTATTAGCAATTTCTTAGCTGTAAATTGATCTGCCCAAATCCACATGGCCACAAGAATAGGCACTAATTCCAAAAATGTAATATCTCTTCTTATATCTGGACCCCAAGACTCTGGCCAGGATATGACAACCCAATTCTGGAAAATCGCACCTCCACCGTAGGAACCACAACTATCGGTAAAGAGGTTTAGGGTTTCATTATCAGACCAGTATAGTTCTGGGAATGGTGAACGCCCATTGTATTGGTCAAGAAATGTGAGCCAGATCCTAGCATCCTCTTTAACTGCTTGTGTGACCTTGATCAGGTGGTAATGTTTCCTAATACCAATTGTTGTGTTATAAAACCTGCGGTTAAAAGCCCTGCTACCAGGGATGGCTTTGGCGAAAAAGTTAAGCGAACCACAAAGTGATTCCATTTCTTTCAGGGTGACTTTTTTAGAAGAAGTAATTGATGAAAGCTTGGACCTAAGATCTGCAACCTTATTGTCAGGAATAAAAATGACCTTATCTATGGTATCAATACCTAGTCCTAAGAAAGATAGACGAGTACATGGGCCCTCAGTTTTCTTGTCGTTTATTGGGACGCCCAACTCACTGCAAGTTAACATGAACATTTCAGCAAGCTTTGAACATTGTAGTGTATTTTTGCTCGCCAACAAACAAAAAATCATCAAGATAATGGATGATATTATAATTTTGAGACTTTTGTGCTACGAGCCAATGCAAAAATGATGAGAATTTTTCAAAAGATGAACAAGCTATGGAACAACCAAAGGGCATGCATCTATCAAAATAGTATTTTTCTTGAAAACATATTCCTAACAGTGGAAAATCTGAAGGGTGAATAGGTAAAAGTCTAAATGCGCTACACAAATCCATTTTACAAAGCAATGCCCCTTTACCATTCTCTTGGATCATAGAAATGGCCTGATCAAAGGAAGCGTAAGACACTGAGCACAGATTTGGATCAATATGCTCGTTGACGCTATTGCCAATGGGCGCTGACAAATTTGAAATTAACCTGTAACCTCCATCTTTCTTGGGCAGGACCCCAACAGGGTTACACCTAATGTTGGGAAAAGGGGGTTGGGAAAAGGGGCCTGACATCCTTCCTAACGTAATTTCTTTCTCAATGATAGCCAAAAGTTGATCAGCATGTTCACTCGCGGACTTCATATTTTTGGATTGTAAGTAGGCTCTTGGGCCTATGTAATTCAAGTAAAAGCCGGATTTGAAACCATTTAATAAAAATTGAGCATTCTGAATATCAGGATATGTAGCGAGGTATTGCTCTAAAACGGAGATCTTAATTGGAGTTGAACCTAGGTGCATGAAATCTTGGTCTTGGTGGCTGATAGTGCCTTGGGCGTAAGGGACGAAAATTGAAGTTATTTTGCGGGGCGAAATTTTGGTGTGCTGGATTTGGATGGGGGGGGGGGGGTCTGATGACTTGGGTCTTGGCCGACTGATAGGACCAACAATGCATGCGTGGGTGTGACTTGTTGCAATGCATGCATATATGCTGGAATGAACACTGGGGTTTGGGACAGGAACCTTTAAAGTTATAATCAAAACATTTGAGTGACGATTTTGACTGTTGTGGAGCTTGTTGAACTTGAGCCTGCATATACAATAACCATAACTCCGCATCGATAGAGCCAAATGAAATTGATGTGTTTTTTGACATTTTGAGACGAAACTGCCTGTCGTATTCAATCCAATTGCCATTTATATTACGGCTATATCCTAAACGTATTGTGTGGATATATTTCAAGATACCCTGTATGTCTGATGGGTGTCTAGCCAGGTATATACTTGAGAAAAATTTGTGCGAATCCTGAGCGGATGTATCAACTGTGTCTGAATTGATGATTTTTGACAGATCAATGTATTGTTTTGACCATATTTTGTCTTTGATGGTTTGAGGGACATGAACCCCAAGCTCATCAGAAATGCTTATGAAAGGGTTTTCACCTGAAGTTGACAGAGGGATTGATGGCGCTATGGAAGGTAGTGGTACTGCAGTC